>NC_069499.1:1595672339-1595750944 GCF_027579735.1 Bombina bombina
TGCACATTTTATAACCCCACTATACATTAACCATTACACTATGCACATTTTATAACCCCACTATACATTAACCATTACACTGCGCACATTTAATAACCCCACTATACACTAACCCAGCTGTGCACATTTTATAACCCCACTATACATTAACCATTACACTGTGCACATTTAATAAACCCACTATACACTAACCCAGCTGTGCACATTTTATAACCCCACTATACATTAACCATTACACTGTGCACATTTAATAACCCCACTATACACTAACCCAACTGTGCACATTTAATAACGCCACTATACACTAACCCAGCTGTTCACATTTTATAACCCCACTATACATTAACCATTACACTGTGCACATTTTATAACCCCACTATACATTAACCCAGCTGTGCACATTTTATAACCCCACTATACATTAACCCAGCTGTGCACATTTTATAACCCCACTATACATTAACCCAGCTGTGCACATTTTATAACCCCACTATACACTAACCCAGCTGTGCACATTTTATAACCCCACTATACATTAACCATTACACTGTGCACATTTTATAACCCCACTATACATTAACCATTACACTATGCACATTTTATAACCCCACTATACATTAACCATTACACTGCGCACATTTAATAACCCCACTATACACTAACCCAGCTGTGCACATTTTATAACCCCACTATACATTAACCATTACACTGTGCACATTTAATAACCCCACTATACACTAACCCAGCTGTGCACATTTTATAACCCCACTATACATTAACCATTACACTGTGCACATTTAATAACCCCACTATACACTAACCCAGCTGTGCACATTTAATAACCCCACTATACACTAACCCAGCTGTGCACATTTTATAACCCCACTATACATTAACCATTACACTGTGCACATTTTATAACCCCACTATACATTAACCCAGCTGTGCACATTTTATAACCCCACTATACACTAACCCAGCTGTGCACATTTTATAACCCCACTATACATTAACCATTACACTGTGCACATTTTATAACCCCACTATACATTAACCATTACACTATGCACATTTAATAACCCCACTATACATTAACCATTACACTGTGCACATTTTATAACCCCACTATACATTAACCATTACACTGTGCACATTTAATAACCCCACTATACACTAACCCAGCTGTGCACATTTTATAACCCCACTATACATTAACCATTACACTGTGCACATTTTATAACCCCACTATACATTAACCCAGCTGTGCACATTTTATAACCCCACTATACACTAACCCAGCTGCGCACATTTAATAACCCCCACTATACATTAACCATTACACTGTGCACATTTTATAACCCCACTATACATTAACCATTACACTGTGCACATTTTATAACCCCACTATACACTAACCCAGCTGTGCACATTTTATAACCCCACTATACATTAACCATTACACTGTGCACATTTTATAACCCCACTATACACTAACCCAGCTGTGCACATTTTATAACCCCACTATACACTAACCCGGCTGCGCACATTTAATAACCCCCACTATACATTAACCATTACACTGTGCACATTTAATAACCCCACTATACATTAACCATTACACTGTGCACATTTTATAACCCCCACTATACATTAACCATTACACTGTGCACATTTTATAACCCCACTATACATTAACCATTACACTGCGCACATTTTATAACCCCACTATACATTAACCATTACACTGTGCACATTTTATAACCCCACTATACATTAACCATTACACTGTGCACATTTTATAACCCCCACTATACATTAACCTTTACACTGTGCACATTTTATAACCCCACTATACATTAACCATTACACTATGCACATTTTATAACCCCACTATACATTAACCATTACACTGTGCACATTTTATAACCCCACTATACATTAACCATTACACTGTGCACATTTAATAACCCCACTATACATTAACCATTACACTTTGCACATTTTATAACCCCCACTATACATTAACCATTACACTGTGCACATTTAATAACCCCACTATACATTAACCATTACACTGTGCACATTTAATAACCCCACTATACATTAACCATTACACTGTGCACATTTTATAACCCCACTATACATTAACCATTACACTGTGCACATTTAATAACCCCACTATACATTAACCATTACACTGTGCACATTTAATAACCCCACTATACATTAACCATTACACTGTGCACATTTTATAACCCCACTATACATTAACCATTACACTGTGCACATTTAATAACCCCACTATACATTAACCATTACACTGTGCACATTTTATAACCCCACTATACATTAACCATTACACTGCGCACATTTTATAACCCCACTATACATTAACCATTACACTTTGCACATTTAATAACCCCACTATACATTAACCATTATACTGTGCACATTTAATAACCCCACTATACATTAACCATTACACTGTGCACATTTAATAACCCCACTATACATTAACCATTACACTGTGCACATTTTATAACCCCACTATACATTAACCATTACACTGCGCACATTTTATAACCCCACTATACATTAACCATTACACTGTGCACATTTCATAACCCCACTATACATTAACCATTACACTGTGCACATTTTATAACCCCACTATACATTAACCATTACACTGTGCACATTTTATAACCCCACTATACATTAACCATTACACTGTGCACATTTAATAACCCCACTATACATTAACCATTACACTGTGCACATTTTATAACCCCACTATACATTAACCATTACACTGTGCACATTTTATAACCCCACTATACATTAACCATTACACTGTGCACATTTAATAACCCCACTATACATTAACCATTACACTGCGCACATTTTATAACCCCACTATACATTAACCATTACACTGTGCACATTTTATAACCCCCACTATACATTAACCATTACACTGTGCACATTTTATAACCCCACTATACATTAACCATTACACTGCGCACATTTTATAACCCCACTATACATTAACCATTACACTGTGCACATTTTATAACCCCCACTATACATTAACCATTACACTGCGCACATTTTATAACCCCACTATACATTAACCATTACACTGTGCACATTTTATAACCCCACTATACATTAACCATTACACTGCGCACATTTAATAACCCCCACTATACATTAACCATTACACTGTGCACATTTTATAACCCCACTATACATTAACCATTACACTGTGCACATTTAATAACCCCACTATACATTAACCATTACACTGTGCACATTTTATAACCCCCACTATACATTAACCATTACACTGTGCACATTTTATAACCCCACTATACATTAACCATTACACTGTGCACATTTAATAACCCCACTATACATTAACCATTACACTGTGCACATTTAATAACCCCACTATACATTAACCATTACATTGTGCACATTTAATAACCCCCACTATACATTAACCATTACACTGTGCACATTTAATAACCCCACTATACATTAACCATTACACTGTGCACATTTAATAACCCCACTATACATTTACCATTACACTGTGCACATTTAATAACCCCACTATACATTAACCATTACACTGTGCACATTTTATAACCCCACTATACATTAACCATTACACTGTGCACATTTTATAACCCCACTATACATTAACCATTACACTGTGCACATTTTATAACCCCACTATACACTAACCCAGCTGTGCACATTTTATAACCCCACTATACACTAACCCGGCTGCGCACATTTAATAACCCCCACTATACATTAACCATTACACTGTGCACATTTAATAACCCCACTATACATTAACCATTACACTGTGCACATTTTATAACCCCCACTATACATTAACCATTACACTGTGCACATTTTATAACCCCACTATACATTAACCATTACACTGCGCACATTTTATAACCCCACTATACATTAACCATTACACTGTGCACATTTTATAACCCCACTATACATTAACCATTACACTGTGCACATTTTATAACCCCCACTATACATTAACCTTTACACTGTGCACATTTTATAACCCCACTATACATTAACCATTACACTATGCACATTTTATAACCCCACTATACATTAACCATTACACTGTGCACATTTTATAACCCCACTATACATTAACCATTACACTGTGCACATTTAATAACCCCACTATACATTAACCATTACACTTTGCACATTTTATAACCCCCACTATACATTAACCATTACACTGTGCACATTTAATAACCCCACTATACATTAACCATTACACTGTGCACATTTAATAACCCCACTATACATTAACCATTACACTGTGCACATTTTATAACCCCACTATACATTAACCATTACACTGTGCACATTTAATAACCCCACTATACATTAACCATTACACTGTGCACATTTAATAACCCCACTATACATTAACCATTACACTGTGCACATTTTATAACCCCACTATACATTAACCATTACACTGTGCACATTTAATAACCCCACTATACATTAACCATTACACTGTGCACATTTAATAACCCCACTATACATTAACCATTACACTGCGCACATTTTATAACCCCACTATACATTAACCATTACACTTTGCACATTTAATAACCCCCACTATACATTAACCATTACACTGTGCACATTTAATAACCCCACTATACATTAACCATTACACTGTGCACATTTAATAACCCCCACTATACATTAACCATTACACTGTGCACATTTTATAACCCCACTATACATTAACCATTACACTGCGCACATTTTATAACCCCACTATACATTAACCATTACACTGTGCACATTTCATAACCCCACTATACATTAACCATTACACTGTGCACATTTTATAACCCCACTATACATTAACCATTACACTGTGCACATTTTATAACCCCACTATACATTAACCATTACACTGTGCACATTTAATAACCCCACTATACATTAACCATTACACTGTGCACATTTTATAACCCCACTATACATTAACCATTACACTGTGCACATTTTATAACCCCACTATACATTAACCATTACACTGTGCACATTTAATAACCCCACTATACATTAACCATTACACTGCGCACATTTTATAACCCCACTATACATTAACCATTACACTGTGCACATTTTATAACCCCCACTATACATTAACCATTACACTGTGCACATTTAATAACCCCACTATACATTAACCATTACACTGTGCACATTTATAACCCCACTATACATTAACCATTACACTGTGCACATTTTATAACCCCCACTATACATTAACCATTACACTGTGCACATTTTATAACCCCACTATACATTAACCATTACACTGTGCACATTTTATAACCCCACTATACATTAACCATTACACTGCGCACATTTATAACCCCCACTATACATTAACCATTACACTGTGCACATTTTATAACCCCCACTATACATTAACCATTACACTGTGCACATTTAATAACCCCACTATACATTAACCATTACACTGTGCACATTTTATAACCCCACTATACATTAACCATTACACTGTGCACATTTTATAACCCCCACTATACATTAACCATTACACTGTGCACATTTTATAACCCCACTATACATTAACCATTACACTGTGCACATTTAATAACCCCACTATACATTAACCATTACACTGTGCACATTTAATAACCCCACTATACATTAACCATTACACTGTGCACATTTAATAACCCCACTATACATTAACCATTACACTGTGCACATTTAATAACCCCACTATACATTAACCATTACACTGTGCACATTTAATAACCCCACTATACATTTACCATTACACTGTGCACATTTAATAACCCCACTATACATTAACCATTACACTGTGCACATTTAATAACCCCACTATACATTAACCATTACACTGTGCACATTTAATAACCCCACTATACATTAACCATTACACTGTGCACATTTTATAACCCCCACTATACATTAACCATTACACTGTGCACATTTTATAACCCCACTATACATTAACCATTACACTGCGCACATTTTATAACCCCACTATACATTAACCATTACAACTGCAGCACATTTATAACCCCACTATACATTAACCATTACACTGTGCACATTTTATAACCCCACTATACATTAACCATTACACTGTGCACATTTAATAACCCCACTATACATTAACCATTACACTGTGCACATTTTACAATAACCTGCCCTACCACTATACATTAACCATTACACTGTGCACATTTTATAACCCCACTATACATTAACCATTACACTGTGCACATTTAATAACCCCACTATACATTAACCATTACACTGTGCACATTTAATAACCCCACTATACATTAACCATTACACTGTGCACATTTAATAACCCCACTATACATTAACCATTACACTGTGCACATTTAATAACCCCACTATACATTAACCATTACACTGTGCACATTTAATAACCCCACTATACATTAACCATTACACTGTGCACATTTTATAACCCCACTATACATTAACCATTACACTGTGCACATTTAATAACCCCACTATACATTAACCATTACACTGTGCACATTTAATAACCCCACTATACATTAACCATTACACTGTGCACATTTTATAACCCCACTATACATTAACCATTACACTGTGCACATTTTATAACCCCACTATACATTAACCATTACACTGTGCACATTTTATAACCCCACTATACATTAACCATTACACTGTGCACATTTATAACCCCCACTATACATTAACCATTACACTGTGCACATTTTATAACCCCACTATACATTAACCATTTACCACTGTGCACATTTTATAACCCCCACTATACATTAACCATTACACTGTGCACATTTTATAACCCACTATACATTAACCATTACACTGTGCACATTTTATAACCCCCACTATACATTAACCATTACACTGTGCACATTTAATAACCCCACTATACATTAACCATTACACTGTGCACATTTTATAACCCCCACTATACATTAACCATTACACTGTGCACATTTTATAACCCCCACTATACATTAACCATTACACTGCGCACATTTTATAACCCCCACTATACATTAACCATTACACTGTGCACATTTTATAACCCCCACTATACATTAACCATTACACTGTGCACATTTTATAAACCCCACTATACATTAACCATTACACTGCGCACATTTTTATAACCCCACTATACATTAACCATTACACTGTGCACATTTTATAACCCCACTATACATTAACCATTACACTGCGCACATTTAATAACCCCACTATACATTAACCATTACACTGTGCACATTTTATAACCCCACTATACATTAACCATTACACTGTGCACATTTAATAACCCCACTATACATTAACCATTACACTGTGCACATTTTATAACCCCCACTATACATTAACCATTACACTGTGCACATTTTATAACCCCACTATACATTAACCATTACACTGTGCACATTTAATAACCCCACTATACATTAACCATTACACTGTGCAATTTAATAACCCCACTATACATTAACCATTACACTGTGCACATTTAATAACCCCACTATACATTAACCATTACACTGTGCACATTTAATAACCCCACTATACATTAACCATTACACTGTGCACATTTAATAACCCCACTATACATTAACCATTACACTGTGCACATTTAATAACCCCACTATACTTTAACCATTACACTGTGCACATTTTATAAACCCCCACTATACATTAACCATTACACTGTGCACATTTTAATAACCCCACTATACATTAACCATTACACTGTGCACATTTAATAACCCCACTATACATTAACCATTACACTGTGCACATTTAATAACCCCCACTATACATTAACCATTACACTGTGCACATTTAATAACCCCACTATACATTAACCATTACACTGTGCACATTTTATAACCCCCACTATACATTAACCATTACACTGTGCACATTTTATAACCCCCACTATACATTAACCATTACACTGTGCACATTTTATAACCCCACTATACATTAACCATTACACTGTGCACATTTTATAACCCCCACTATACATTAACCATTACACTGTGCACATTTTATAACCCCACTATACATTAACCATTACACTGTGCACATTTTATAACCCCCACTATACATTAACCATTACACAGTGCACATTTTATAACCCCACTATACATTAACCATTACACTGTGCACATTTAATAACCCCCACTATACATTAACCCATTACACTGTGCACATTTTATAACCCCCACTATACATTAACCATTACACTGTGCACATTTAATAACCCCACTATACATTAACCATTACACTGTGCACATTTTTATAACCCCCACTATACATTAACCCTTACACTGTGCACATTTTATAACCCCCCACTATACATTAACCATTACACTGTGCACATTTAATAACCCCCACTATACATTAACCATTTACACTGTGCACATTTTATAACCCCACTATACATTAACCATTACACTGTGCACATTTAATAAACCCACTATACATTAACCATTACACTATGCACATTTAATAACCCCACTATACATTAACCATTACACTATGCACATTTTATAACCCCACTATACATTAACCATTACACTGTGCACATTTTATAACCCCACTATACATTAACCATTACACTGTGCACATTTTATAACCCCCCACTATACATTAACCATTACACTGTGCACATTTTATAACCCCACTATACATTAACCATTACACTGTGCACATTTTATAACCCCCACTATACATTAACCATTACACTGTGCACATTTTATAACCCCACTATACATTAACCATTACACTGTGCACATTTAATAACCCCACTATACATTAACCATTACACTGTGCACATTTTATAACCCCACTATACATTAACCATTACACTGTGCACATTTTATAACCCCCACTATACATTAACCATTACACTGTGCACATTTTATAACCCCACTATACATTAACCATTACACTGTGCACATTTTATAACCCCACTATACATTAACCATTACACTGTGCACATTTTATAACCCCACTATACATTAACCATTACACTGTGCACATTTTAATAACCCCACTATACATTAACCATTACACTATGCACATTTAATAACCCCCACTATACATTAACCATTACACTGTGCACATTTAATAACCCCACTATACATTAACCATTACACTATGCACATTTAATAACCCCACTATACATTAACCATTACACTGTGCACATTTAATAACCCCACTATACATTAACCATTACACTATGCACATTTTATAACCCCACTATACATTAACCATTAAACTGTGCACATTTTATAACCCCACTATACATTAACCATTACACTGTGCACATTTAATAAATATTTGCTACTCCTATTCAGGGGATATAAAAATAGAATTGTGACATTTCCGCTTATTAGTTATAAAATGATACCTCGTTTAGTATAAGAATGGAACAAAATGAATCTCTTCATTTAAACCTGAAGGTTTTAGGTTTTAATGTTCTTAAATTATATATCCATTTACATTTCTGTTGAAGCAGTTTTTTGTCAACATTAATCCTCTAAAAAAATGTTTTTATTTTTTTTATATATTTTTTTATTGTTTAAAAATAGGAAAACAAAGCTTATTCAGTACTGAATCATAAGAGAAAAGGAAAGAGACAAAAAGATTTCACAAAATGCTCCAATTAGTCTTAGCATCCTTATGCAAATTTAAATAACTCTTTACATATGTTTCTAACACAAAAGGCAAACATAGTCATTTATATGTGATCCAACACAAAGTAAAATGATATATTTGACTCCTTCCTCACTGCAAGAAGTTGATCTACAAATATTAACAATAATTAGCTTTAACCACTTGTTTGACTCGGAGAAAAAATAATGATGCAAGTAATGACTCTCAGTAATTATGCTGCATATAACAGCGTATAGCCGCCTTCAAATCTTCGATCATGTTTAAACACATTCACAATCAACTGACATGTGCTGTAGTAAAATTCACTTACTTGAAGTTATGGATCGAATCATGCTGATATTCAAGTGCTGGCTCCTTGCTCTATAAACAGTCCCCGTTCCGTGTCCCGCACTTTATCCCAAACTCAGGACACCACGGATAAAGTCAAAAAGTATCCAGTTTCCTGGCCTCTCATGTGGATTTCAAGCTGTGCCTGTATATACTCAAAATGTGACCTGTAGGTACCTTAATGAACGTATAATACCAAATAGAGAAAAACCCAGACCGGCACCAATAAATGAGTATAAAATAAAGCTTCTTTATTGTCCGCAGAGTAATTAAAAGATAGTTTGCACACCAAGAAAAAAGACGTCAGTCTTACCAAACAGTAAAATGCTCTGTGTAAAATGTAACGGCGAGTGACGTCATCGGGCCCAGGTTGCAGCCATTACATTTTACTTGGTGTGCAAACTATCTTTTAATTACTCTGCGGACAATAAAGAAGCTTTATTTTATACTCATTTATTGGTGCCGGTCTGGGTTTTTCTCTATTTGGTATTATACAAAGTAAAATGCACATTCTCCCTTAAAGTTTGGACAGAGAGATCTTTCCCTCCATTTCTACTACTCCCTCCCTCTCTCTCCCTTCCCCACCCCCCTCTCTCCCTTCCTCCTCTTTAACTACCTAAAACAAGTCTCATCTCTAAAGGAGGGCACTAACTCATCTTTATATTTTTAGATCAATATCCACACACTCTACAAATTGTTTCAAGAATTGGTGACATTATGGTTCTGACATATATACACTTGGCAACAGGTCATTAATCTTACCCCCGAACTTCCCCCACATCCAATCAACAAATTTCAACAGAAACCAGACAAACGAATAAACAAACAAACAAACAAAAAATAATAATAATAAAAAAAAATATATATATATATATATATATATATATATATAGATATATATATATATATATATATATATATATATATATATAAAATCTACCTCTATAACCCCTCCAGCCTCTCCACTCCATCCTTCAATTAATCCAAAATGTCTCCCATGTTCTCAGCATTATCTCCAATAGGGATGATTTGATTATTTTTCAATAAAAACTCTTCTTCCAGATACTCGATCAGATTCCCCAAAATTCTCTTATAATTTTTAACCCCCCTAGGTTTATATATGTTAATATCCCAGTCCTCCATCAAGGCTTGTCTAGCTAAACGTTCTTTTATTAGGTTAATTGGGGGAATCTCTTTTTTTTATCCAGAACTTAAAGATCAAAGATCTAGCCACCAATATTCCCTATTGAATAAATGTATACTTAGGCCCCCATTCCTGCTCTCTATGTAAAAATAGCATATTTTCTATTGATCGTTTAATCTTTACCCTCAGAATTAGGGAGCATAGAAATTCTACCTTACCCCACATTTGTCTTAATTTTGGACATAACACCAGTATATGAATAATATTAGGATCTGATTCTTTACATTTCTTACATATATTCTCAATCTGAGGGTTCCACTTTTGTGCTCTTCTTGGAATAATATAGTCAAATTGAATTAACCTAAAGTGGGACTACCTAAGACTAGCTGATCCTGTGAGACCCTCTACAACCCTAACGCTCTTTTCTATCTTACGGCTAGATTACGAGTTTTGCATTATGAGTAAAAAAGCAGCGTTAAGGCTCATAACGCTGCTTTTTCACTACCGCTGCTATTGCACTTTGCTTAAAGTCTTTTTTCAATGGGACTTCCATAGCGCCGGTATTACAAACTTTTTTTGGAGGCCAAAAGGTGAGTGGTACAGCCTATCCCACAAGATTCGTGATGCATTCTAAAGTCAGTAGTAGAGAGCTGTAGCATAAAACTCATAACTAAAGTGCTAAAAAGTACTCTAACACCCATAAACTGCTTATTAACCCCTAAACCGAGACCCTCCCGCATCGCAAACACTAAAATAAAATGATTAACCCCTAATCTGCTGCTCCCGACATCGCCACCACTAGAATAAACATATTAACCCCTAAACCGCCACATTCCTGCCTCGCAAACACTATTTAAATATTATTAACCCCTAATCTGCTGTCGCTAACATCGCCGCAACCTAAATTACAATTATTAACCCCTAATCTGCCACCCCCAACGTCGCCGCCACTATACTAAAGTTATTAACCCCTAAACCTAAGTCTAACCCTAACACCCCCTAACTTTAATGTAATTAAAATAAATCTAAATAAAACCTACTATTAATAACTAAATAATTCCTATTTAAAAATAAATACTTACCTATAAAATAAACCCTAAGCTTATTACAACAAAAAAACACACAAAATTACAGAAAATAAAAAAAGACATTATCAGATATTTAAACTAATTACACCTAATCTAATAGCCCTATCAAAATAAAAAGCCCCCCATAATAAAAAAAAAACCCTAGCCTAAACTAAACTACCAATAGCCCTTAAAAGGGCCTTTTGCGGGGCATTGTCCCAAATAAATCAGCTCTTTTACCTGTAAAAAAAAAATACAAACAACCTCCCAACAGTAAAACCCAACACCCACACAACCAACCCCCCAAATAAAACCCTAACTAAAAAAAATAAGCTCCTCATTGCTCCTTGAAAGGGCATTAGCTCTATTGCTGCCCAAACCCTAATCTAAAACTAAAACCCACCCAATAAACCCTTAAAAAACCTAACACTAACCCCTGAAGATCCACTTACAGTTTTGAAGAGCCAACATCCATCCTCAACTAAGCCGGGTTTTTTAGTTAATATTTTATTTGGGGGTTTTGATTGTGTGGGTGGTGGGTTTTACTGTTGGGGGGGTTTGTATTTTTTTTTACAGGTAAAAGAGCTGACTTCTTTGGGGCAATGCCCCGCAAAAGGCCCTTTTAAGGTCTATTGGTAGTTTAGTTTAGGCTAGGGTTTTTTTTTATTTATAGGGGGATTTTTTTATTTTGATAGGGCTATTAGATTAGGTGTAATTAGTTTAAATATCTGATAATTTGTTTTTTATTTTGCGTAATTTAGTGGGTTTTTTTTTAATTAGGTAATTGTATTTAATTTATGAAATTTATTTAATTGTGTAATGTTAGGTGTTACTGTAACTCAGGTTAGGTTTTATTTTACAGGTATATTTGAATTAACTAGTTAATAACTATTTAATAACTATTCTACCTAGTTAAAATAAATACAAAATTGCCTGTGAAATAAAAATAAACCCTAAGCTAGCTACAATGTAACTATTAGTTATATTTTAGCTAGCTTAGGGTTTATTTTATAGGTAAGTATTTAGTTTTAAATAGGAATAATTTATTTAATGATAGCAATTTTTATTTAGATTTATTTAAATTATATTTAAGTTAGGGGGTGTTAGGGTTAGTGTTAGAATTAGGTTTAGGGGTCAATAAATTTAGTATAGTGGTGGCGACGATGGGGGTGGCAGATTAGGGGTTAATAAATGTAGGTAGGTGTTGGCGATGTTAGGGGTGGCAGATTAAGGGTTAATAATATTTAACTAGCGTTTGCGATGCGGAAGTGCGGTGGTTTAGGGGTTAATATGTTTATTATAGTTGCAGCGGTAGATTAGTGGGTTAGGTGGGGGCGGTAGATTAGTGGTTAATAAGTGTAGGTAGGTTGCGGCGACATTGGGGGCGGGAGATTAGGGGTTAATAATATAATGTAGGTGTCAGCGATGTTGGGGGCAGCAGATTAGGGGTTAATATGTACAATGTAGGTGTCGGCGATGTCTGGAGCGGCAGATTAGTGGTTAATAAGTATAATGTAGGTGTCGGCGATGTCCAGAGTGGCAGATTAGGGGTTAATAAATATAATGTAGGTGTCAGCGATGTTGGGGCAGCAGATTAAGGGTTAATAAGTATAATGTAAGTGTTGGCGATGTCCGGAGCGGCAGATTAGGGGTTAATCAATATAATGTAGGTGTCAGCGATGTTGGAGGCAGCAGATTAGGAGGTAATAAGTATAATGGAGGTGTCGGCGATGTCCAGAGCGGCAGATTAGGGGTTAATAAATATAATGTAGGTGTTGGTGATGTCGGGGCGGCAGATTAGGGGTTAATAAGTGTAAGATTAGGGGTGTTTAGACTCAGGGTTCATGTTAGGGTGTTAGGTGTAAACATAAATTTAGTTTCCCCATAGGAATCAATGGGGCTGCGTTACGGAGCTTTACGCTGCTTTATTGCGGGGAATTAGGCTTTCTTTCAGCCGGCTCTCCCCATTGATGTCTATGGGGAAATCATGCACGTAAAACCATCTTAAAGCAACGCCGGTATTGGAGTGCGGTATGGAGCACAATTTTGCTCTACGCTCACTTCTTGCCTAATAACGCCGGGTTTAGGAAAACCGGTAATACCAGCGCTGTAGGTAAGTAAGCGGTGACAATAACGTGCAAGTTAGTACCGCACCCCTCATAACGCGAAACTCGTAATCTAGCCATATGTTTCGACATCAAATAAAGGGGAGATTTTACCCCATCTATCTTTATAAATTTTAATTAAATTTTCCTCCCGAGTATTTTGGAGAATAGCATAAATTTGCGCTATTAAACCATGTTTGCTTTTAGGGCAATCTAATTAACTATGCCTGTGGCTTAACTCCGGAACAGTCCTTATCATTAAACATAAATACTGATTCACTTGTTTAAAATACAACCAATCATTTTTATGAATCTTATATATCCTTTGCAGATCACAAAATTTATATGATCAAGGGATAAATTAAATGTTTAAGTAGGATGATCCCCTTAATACCCCAAACCTTATATACCCCATTTTTCATCCCGGATTAAAATCTGGGATTTCCCCAAAGGGGTAAACATTTCGTAATGGCATAATTCCCTCCCCTCACCTTCATTGTTTCTCTCTAGGATGCAAGGATATCCTTTAATAAGGGATGCGTGAGTATTCTTAATCCCAGCTCCTTATTTCATGCATGAAGCATACAAACTAAGGAGTAGGGGGCACACAAAACTTCATCCATATTACAGTTAGTAAAATTATTTGTGTGCTCTATTCAATACAGAGGGCATCTCACTAATATTGCTTTATTATATAATTTGATATTCGGGAGGGCCAAGCCTCCTTTGATCTGAGGTAGATACATTTTATCTAGCCTAATTCTAATTTTTTCCTCTCCATAAAAAGTGGTTTAAGACCCTTGTAAAATTAATAAGGTCGAGTTTTTTAACAGCCAAAGGTAACATTCTAAGAGGGTATAATAATCTTGGGAGAATATACATTTTGAAAGCTGCCACTCTCCCTGATAAGGAGAGTGGCATATTAGCCCATCCCTTCAAACTCTCTGTACTCTTTTGGAGGGTTAATGTTAAGTTCAACTTGTACCACTCAGTTGGATCAGCCGAAAGGTATATCCCCAGATATTTCAAACTCTTTACTTCAGTAAATGGATATAACTGTTCCCTATTTATTGTTCTTTTTAGCCATAGAATATTTGACTTCGAATAGTTTATCTTATTTCCTGATAGTCTACCATAGTCTTCCAGAATATTTACTATTTTATCCACTTGTTCTTCCGGGGAAGCTGCAGACAGCAATAAATCGTCTGCAAAAAGTGCTAATTGAAAATGTTTTTTGGCTACTACAACACCCTCTACCAGCTCCCCAAGTCTACTGGCCAGGGGCTCCAGAACCAAGTCAAACAAGAGAGGTGGCATGGGACACCCTTGTCTGGTTCCTCTGGCCAAAACAAAGAAGGAAGACATACAATTGTTAACCAAGATAGCATCTGAGTACACATTAGACACCAAATTCAAAAAATTCCCTTCAAAACCAAATCTCTTCAGTGTCTCAAACAGATATCTCCACTCAACTCTGTCGAAGGCCTTCTCTGCATCCAAGGATAGCAGGAAGGCCTCCGGCAGAGCCGAGATACCAGTGTCTCCACTGTCACCATTGTATTTACAAATGACCTGAAGAATTTTTCTTATATTTAGCTCAGACGTTCTTCCACTAACAAATCCTACCTGGTCCATATGCAGTAATTTGGGTAGAATTGGTTTCAACCTCTCTGCGAATATCTTCATAAATATCTTAGATCAAGATTTAGAAGCAAGATAGGTCTATACGCAGAAACCTGAGTAAGATCTTTACCATCTTTGGGTAGTAGAACAATATTGGCTGTTTTAAATTGAGCTGTATTTTTTTCGTTCTGCTGAAAGTAATATTCATCGAGCTCCTTAAGATACTGAGTGGTTTCCTCCATTAATAATAAATAAAATCCCAAAGGAAGCCCATCAGGCCTAGGCACCTTCCCTTTCTTCAAGTGTCGTATAGTGTTTATAATTTCCTTATCGGAGATTGGTGTATTTAGTAACTCACTATCCTCTTTACTTATTACAGGTAGATTGGACTCCCCTAAGAACTTCTGAATTGGGCCCAACTCAGCATTTTGGGGAGAATATAAGTTTTCATAATATCTCTGAAATGCTGAGGATATCTCTTCTGAGCTTGTAATCATTTTTGCTCCATCTTTAATTATACCTATTGGTTTTCTCTTTTTATTTTTACTAAAAAGATTTCCCAGGTATTTTCCAGCCTTATTCCCAAATCTTTCAAACCGTATCTGACTCTTGATCACTGCTTTCCCTGCAATGGATAATAGATATTGGTCCCTCTCTTTCTTGGCTATAAAATAGCTGTCTCTATTTCCCCTAGAAGGATATAATCTAAGGCGTGCATAAGCCAATGAGAGGTTATTAGCTGATTTGATATTCTCACTGTTTCCTGCTTTCTTTAATTGAATTACGTAAGATGTTATTTCAGCTTTTAAGGTTACCTTGGCTGCTTCCCAGAATATTGCTTTATTCTCTCTATTGTTCCCTCCATCTATGTTTCAAAAATTCTACAAGTTTAGATGACTTAGTCAAGTAATTGGGGAAAAAGAAAGAGTTGTAATTAGCTCTAACTGATTCATTTAAAGACATCACTATTGGGGCGTGATCTGAAATGTCAAAGTCTTGAATAATTACTTCCCCTATTCTTGATATTAAAGAGCTAGGAATGTAAAAAAGGTCTAGTCTAGATAAGGTCTTATGAGATTTAGATATACATGTAAATTCTAAATTATTAGGGTTAAAAAGCCTCCAAATATCCACAACCTTATGACCTGCTGAAAATTTTTAAAATACCTTTTTTTTCATATTACAATTGTGATTTCTAAATTTTGTATATCTGGTTATTTAAGATCTTTTTTCTATCTAGTAAAGATTTGGGGGTCACATTAAAATCCCACATTATTATCAGTTTTTTATCCATCCCTTTATCTAGAATCTTATGGATCTTATTCCAAAATTTCCACTCAATATTATTCGGTCCATATATATTCCCAATTAAGTATTCAACCTTATTTATGGTAATATAAATAAAAACAAACCTCCCTTCCCTGTCAATTATTTTCTTGTTTATTTCGTAATCTAATTTTTTATTTATTAGAAACGCTACCCCTCTTGCTGCTTTATAGTATGAAGTGCTGATAACTTCCCCCAACCAATTTGATTTAATTGTTAAGTGTTCTGCTTCAGAGAGGCGGGTTTCTTGCAGTCCTATAATATCTTTTTCTTACTCAAAGAATTGAGGATCACCTTATGCTTAATCGGGGAATGAATTCCGCCCACATTCCAGGAAATTATTTTAACCATTATTAATTATCTTTGGACTAACCTTAAAAATTAAGGGAGGATGTGGGCGGATAGAAGACGGAGGGAGAGGAGAGAAAAAATAAAATAAAAAATAAATAAAAAACAAAAAGCAAAAAAACCCTAACCTCGTACAGACCCCATTTACACTTAAGGGACAACCCTCACATATCCTTATTAACCTAATAGGCACCTATTTACTATTAAGATTATTCATTTTCATCTTTCATTGATTTATCTATCTTACTTTCAATATTGGTATCCCTTCCAATAAAGAAAAAAAAAAACCTTGAGCGTAGATTTTGCACCACTCTCACTAATACTGAGTTTACTTATGCTTACATGTTCTAAAAAGAAGATAGCCTGACCAAGTTCTCCAAATTCTTCATATGGCAAAGAGTAAGTCTAAGATCACATATAAATGGTGAATGTAGAATACCTTGATTCACTACTTTAAATCAATGAGGCCGAATTATCAAATGTCTGTGGGACCTGATCCGACAGTGCGGATCAGGTCCGACAGACATCGCTGAATGCTTAGAGCAATACGCTCTCCGTATTCAGCATTACACCAGCAGCTTTTGTGAGCTGCTGGTGCAACGCCTCACCCCTGTAGACTCTAGCCACTAGCAGGGGGTGTCAATCAACTCGATTGTACTTGATCGGGTTGAATTGCGGCAATCTCTGTCCGCCTCATCAGAGTAGGCGTACAGGGTTATGAGCTTCATAAGGGCTTCATAACTGCTGTTTTTGGTGAGTCTGAAGACTCGCTAGAAACACGGGCCCTCAAGCTCCATTCAGAGCTTGATAAATGGGCCTCCATATGTGTAATTTATTACCACATTCATATTTTATCTTCCCAACACCTTCCTTCATGCATTTTTACTGTGCATAAGATAACTCCTTCAGTATAGTATATATACAGTACAGTATATTGTATTTGTAAACATAATACCAGTTATATACTAATCAATTACAGAAACAAATCCATACAAAATCACTAAATTCTCTACATATACACAGTATTCTGTAGTGCAGCCCAGTAACATTATAGCGTTTACCTATTAACACACCTCTTGGAAGTTTTTACCTTCATAGATTATATTTATATATAGGATTTTTATGCCTAATCCAGTTTACACTGATCATCATTAAGTCCAAGCAACATTCTAGGTTCTTTAATTTAACTATAAGTATTGCCTTCTATTCCTTAAATCTCTATACCCACCCTAGGAAGGTGTAGTACAACTGTGTTTAGCTTGGTGCCAGATAAATAGCAGGCACTTGAGAGAAGACAGATAAATGGATTCTTAGTAAATCCCAGACCAAAAAAAAAAAAAAGAAAGAAAGAAAGAAACAACCTCCCCAATAAATAAATTCTGTGTGAATCCCAACACCTTAATAGTACTAATTTCACCTGTCCCATCACTACATCCATTTGACCCTTCCCCTTATTTCAGTTATTAAATTATCACTTATATTTGGGTCACTAGAATAGTGCAAGTACCTAAGCTTGTGTTTACACCACTAATAATTGTGAGTCCAATAGGTGTGAAAAACGATTCTAGGAACAGAAGTTCCACAGAAAATTCATATATAATTGCATCTCAACCCCACTGCATAAATTCCACAAAATCCCACCCCAAAAAAACCCCACCGCAAAACCGATTACATAAATTCAGTGTTAATCCCCATAACATCAATAGTGATTTCCACTATCCCAATACTGTAACCATTTGACCCTTATTTCATTTAGTCAATTACCATTTATATCTTAATTTACTATAAGTATTTGTGTTTACAAAAATGATACAAATAACTAAGCTTGTGTTTATACCACTAATAAATGTGAATCCACTAGGTGTAGAAACAATTCTAGGAACACAAAGATCCAGAAAAAATCTATGTATGCTCGCATCTCACACCCTTGCTTAAGATCTACATATTCCAGCACCTTGGGGGGAAGGAGAGAGGAAAAAAAAGAAAAAATAATGCAATAACTAAACTTGTGTTTACCCACTAACATTTATGAGTCCAATAAGTATAAGAACAATTCTAAAAGCAAAAGCAAAAGTTCCCAAGGAATTCCATGTGTTTTGCATCACAACGCTATTGCTTAAGTTCTACTTATTCCAGCGCCTTTAAAGGGACAGTAAACACCAGAATTTTTGTTGTTTAATAAGGTAGCTAATCCCTTTATTACTCATTCCCCAATTTTGCATAACCAATACAGTTATAATAATATACTTTTTACCTCTGTGATTACCTTGTATCTATGCCTCTGCAGACTGCCCCCTTATTTTAGTTCTTTTGACAGACATGCATTTTTAGCCAATCAGTGCTTGCTCTTAGGAGCTTCATGTGCCAGAGCTCAATATTATTTATATGAAACACATGAACTAACGCCCTCTAGTGGGGAAAAACTGTCAAAATGCTTTCCGATTAGAGGCAGTCTTCAAGGTCTAAGAAATTAGCACATGAACCTCCTAGATTTAGCTTTCAACTAAGAATACCAAGAGAACAAAGCATTGGTAATAAAAGTAAATTGGAAAGTTGTTTAAAATTACATGCCCTATTTAAATCATGCAATATTTTTTTGTGACTACTGTCCCTTTAAGATAAAAAAAGGAAGAAAAAAACAAAACAAACTATTTACTCCATGGATATATTTAACAGCCCTGGAAGGGAGGCCATATCCTTGCCTTACTTTGCATTTTTCTCAAAAAACAATTGGACTTGTTTTGGAGTGTCAAACACAAAAAAAATCATCACCTACTTTCACCCTTAACCTAGCAGGGTAAAGCAGTAAACATTTTTCCTTCTTTAACCAATTGGGAGCAAACATTTGAAAATGATCTTTTTGGCGCAGTCTCATATGAGAAATCTTGAAAAATAAGTAATTTCCCTTCTTTGTACGTTAGGTCCTTTGTTCTTCTGTAGGCTCTAATTAGCTCCATTTTAGCTTGGTAATTCAAATACTTCACCACCACCGGTCTTGGCCTATTGGTCTCTGCTCCATTCTTGACTCCGAAGTGTCCTGTATTGTCACAGTTCTATGGGATCTTTCTACAGTAAATTTATCACCTGAGCCTTCCAACTTTAATAGTGTGGGTAATATTTCTTCTGCAAATTGCACCAGATTTTCTGTACTCCGTTCTTCAGGCAGACCTATTATCCTGAGGTTGTTTCGTCTGCTCCTATCTTCTAACTCCTTCAATTTGGCAGATAATCTTTGATTTTGTTTCAGGATCATTTCAATTTTAGGTTCCAAGGCAGTTTGCCTATCTTCACAATCAGAGAGTCTTTGCTCTGCTTCAGTAATTCTACTGTTTTGACTTTTAATATCTTTCATGATTGTGGAGAGTTTTAGATTCATTTTTGGGAATATAAGTGCTGAGACCTTTGTGGCTATAGTATTAGCCTCATTTTTTTCGTCTCCCTTTTCCTCAAGCATTGAATCACTCGCTGTACTTGCATTTTTAAGGGGTTTTTTTTCTCCCCAGGTTTAATCTTAGGGGACATTTTTTGAATTGTTATATATGTGTCCATTTACTCACAGTTAGTTTTACTTATGTCTTTTACCTTTCCTTATGGTTGCACCCAGTCTTAAAAAGAGAAAGGCTCTGTTCAATTCACTACTGTACTCAAAGTAATTGAATATTATTCCTTAAGCACTTCTTCCAACATTTTCCCATTGCCACATGTTATATTAATATGTTTGCCCATTTACACCATGTCAGACTCACACACATATTTCACTTTAAAGTCACCAAGAACTCTGCTGAAACTAAATGTTGTATGCAGATCTTTTGCTTTCAATTAGATGCCCCTTTCTTCTGTTTTTTTAGGGGGGCAGGTCTCCACAGTAACTCTTAGAATGTTATTTATGGTTACCTAAAATTGGAGCATATCATGAAGTACTGTGGTTTCAATAGACTGGTTCCTCAGAGTAAGGACCTATGTCTCCTACCGTGCCATGATGAAAAGAAAGGGTCACCAATCCACCTCTGCTGTAGCGTGCAAGCTGAAACTTCACAGGTTTGGGCTTGTTAGTACTTCAGCCATGTTTGCTAGGGAAGAGTATCGCATCTTTGCTTTAGCGCAGTGCTACTGCCACACCCTCGCCTACTCTCCCCCGCTCTGCTCCACGCTGTCTTCTGCCGCATACAGCGTGATGACGTCACCCCTCAGCACTTCCCCCAATGTTTAATCCTCTAAATTTAATGTCATTTTTATTACTATTATGGAATTCCAGAAAATGCCTGGCTATAGCACAGATCTTCACGTTCTTGTTCTTAATAACCCTTTTATTCTCTTATGCGTTCCCTGAGTTCCGTACATAGCACAACTACATGAAATCATATAAATGGCACTGATATATATCCATTAATTCTATGGAAGGATACAAATTTATCACAGAAGAAATCACCAGTTTTAATAATATTCCAAACTGCATAATGGTTACATTTGTTATTCCCATTCTTTTTTCCCAATTTATCAAGCCATGTGCCCTTTTGTTTGACTTCAATGGGACTTGTTACCGATTTATCTAGGTCTTCTTCTAGCTGTCATTAAAGGTTTCTCTCCCACTATTTTTAAGATGGATGGGTCCGCTAGCAAAATGTGTCAGTGTTTTGTGAGTAAACCTCTTATTTCATTCCATTTATTATTATAGGTAGAAATGAATCTGACATTGCTATAGATATATAAAAACAATAGATATATATATATATATATATATATATATAGAAAATATAAGAATGTGAAATGTTCATATCTACCGTTGTGTTTAGCTCTGTAGGTCTAACACGTTGTCGGGTTATCATGTGGGTGATATGGGGATAAGATAACGTGGTTGTGATATACAAAGTTCTGTAGTTAGCACGCATCAGGTTTTGCTTGCACACGCTAACTGTTTACTTTCAACTCTTAATACGCATGCTAATTACTTCTAGTGGTGTTAGCGCGGAATTAAACAATTAGCACACCACTTGTAATCTGGCTCTCTAGACCATCATGTGTGGGGGGGGGGGGGTCTATAGGTTTCACTGAGGGGTGAGCAGCAGATAGGGCAGCCTCATAAGAATAACACATTGTTAATGTAAAAAGGCTGTTATAAAGAACAAAGACATATAGAAGTTTTTACATTTGTACCAACTGCTGAGAGAACATTATATGAATTTACTACACAGTCAAGAAATGATAATATTTATGTGATAAAACGCGTTTTGCTTACAGACCTGAGTCTGTCATATTGGGCAGTGTAGGCAGCTATCTATGGGCGCACTCTGAGTGGCATCTGCCCAGCTGTGAGCACTATAAAGCTTAGCAATGCACTACATTTTACTATTTTGCTATAAATGTGTCTGCCAGGTAAAGCTTATCAGAGGCTACAGTTAGGAATTTGCTATAGTGAATCATATCTGCTCGACATTTAATACATTTACCCCATAATGTTAACTTGCACACTGTTAATGCAGCATAGAACAAATCTGCCTCCTGTTTGTGCTATCATGTGACTAGTTGCTGACTCGGGCAGATTTTGTGTGCGCCTGTCCAGTGGGTCACATGCACCTTCATTTTATTATGCAGCACTGGGGCGCTATCCGATATACGGCGCAGGTTTCGGCGCAAGTGTGGAAACTTGCGCCGCCCGTAGTTTCACCTCGCACATCGGGCTATCACATATATGGCGCCGACAATTGCTAAAGGGCCGTAAGTCGGACAAACTAGCGATGTCCAGAAATAAGCGTAAGTACAAATTTCTGGAGTCGCCAGTGACTTACGGCACTTTAAAAACTGCCGCCGCTTAAAAAAACTAACTAAAGTCTTAAATCTCCCGTAACTGTCTAACACGCCTCCCAAAAATAGCCCGACACGTATACCCCTCTATCCGCAATCCCCCCTCTCACTCCTAACAATAAATGTATTAACCCCTAGACCGACAACCCCCCCACAACGCAATAAGCCTAATTATTAACCCCTAAACCGCCATAGCCCACCCCGCAATAAACCTATCCTAGTTTTAACCCCTAAACCGCCGCTCCCGGACCCCGCCGCCACCTACATTAAATGTATTACCCCCTAATCTGACCCCCCTACACCGCCGGCACCTATATTAACCCCTAATCTGAGCCCCCTACACCGCCGGCACCTATATTAACCCCTAATCTGAGCCCCCTACACCGCGGCCACCTATATTAACTATATTAACCCCTAATCTGAGCCCTCTACACCGCCGCCACCTATATTAACTATATTAACCCCTAATCTGACCCCCCTACACCGCCGCCACCTATATTAAATATATTACCCCCTAAACCTAAGTCTAACCCTAACACCCCCATTACTTAATTATTATTTAAATAAATCTAAATAATATTAATATTATTAACTAACGGCTAGATTTAGAGTTTGGCGTTAGCCGTCAAAACCAGTGTTAGAGGCTCCTAACGCTAGTTTTGGGCTACCGCTGGTATTTAGAGTCGTGTAGGTAAGGGTCTAATGCTCACTTTCCAGCCGCGACTTTTCCATACCGCAGATCCCCTTACGTCAATTGCGTATCCTATCTTTTCAATGGGATCTTTCTAACACCGGTATTTAGAGTCGTGGCTGAAGTGAGCGTTAGAAATCTAACGACAAAACTCCAGCCGCAGCAAAAAGCCAGGAGTTAAGAGCTTTCTGGGCTAACGCCGGTTCATAAAGCTCTTAACTACTGTGCTCTAAAGTACACTAACACCCATAAACTACCTATGTACCCCTAAACCGAGGCCCCCCCACATCGCCGCCACTTGATTAAATTTTTTAACTCCTAATCTGCTGACCGCACACCGCCGCAACCTACATTATCCCTATGTACCCCTAATCTGCTGCCCCTAACACCGCCGACCCCTATATTATATTTATTAACCCCTAATCTGCCACCCCAAATGTCGCCGCCACTTACCTACACTTATTAACCCCTAATCTGCCGACCGGACCTCACCGCTACTATAATAAAGTTATTAACCCCTAATCCGCCTCACTAACCCTATAATAAATAGTATTAACCCCTAATCTGCCCTCCCTAACATCACCGACACCTAACTTCAAGTATTAACCCCTAATCTGCCGACCAGACCTCACCGCTACTCTATTAAATTTATTAACCCCTAAAGCTAAGTCTAACCCTAACACTAACACCCCCCTAAGTTAAATATAATTTTTATCTTACGAAATAAATTAACTCTTATTAAATAAATTAATCCTAATTAAAGCTAAATACTTACCTGTAAAATAAACCCTAATATAGCTACAATATAAATTATAATTATATTGTAGCTATTTTAGGATTTATATTTATTTTACAGGCAACTTTGTATTTATTTTAACCAGGTACAATAGCTATTAAATAGTAAATAACTATTTAATAGCTACCTAGTTAAAATAATTATAAAAATTACCTGTAAAATAAATCCTAACCTAAGTTACAATTAAACCTAACACTACACTATCAATAAATGAATTACGTAAAATACCTACAATTATCTACAATTAAATCTAACACTACACTATCAATAAATTAATTACATAAAATACCTACAAATAAATACAATTAAATAAACTAACTAAAGTACAAAAAATAAAAAAAGAACTAAGTTACAAAAAATAAAAAAATAATTTACAAACATTAGAAAAAGATTACAACAATTTTAAGCTAATTACACCTACTCTAAGCCCCCTAATAAAATAACAAAGCCCCCCAAAATAAAAAAATGCCCTACCCTATTCTAAAATTAAAATAGAAAAGCTCTTTTACCTTACCAGCCCTTAAAAGGGCCTTTTGCGGGGCATGCCCCAAAGAAAACAGCTCTTTTGCCTGTAAAAAAAAACATACAATACCCCCCCCAACATTACAACCCACCACCCACATACCCCTAATCTAACCCAAACCCCCCTTAAATAAACCTAACACTAAGCCCCTGAAGATCTTCCTACCTTATCTTCACCACGCCGGGTATCACCGATCGGTCCAGAGGAGGCTCCGAAATCTTCATCCAAGCCCAAGCGGGGGCTGAAGAGGTCCATGATCCGGCTGAAGTCTTGGCCCAAGCGGGGGCTGAAGAGGTCCATGATCCGGCTGAAGTCTTCATCCAAGCGGGAGCTGAAGAGGTCCATGATCCGGCTGAAGTGTTCATCCAAGCGGGAGCTGAAGAGGTCCATGATCCGGCTGAAGTCTTCTATCAAGCAGCATCTTCAATCTTCTTTCTTCCGGATCCATCTTCATCCCGCCGACGCGGAACATCCTTCTTCATCGACGACTTCCTGACGAATGACGGTTCCTTTAAGGGAAGCCAATCGGAATTAAGGTAGGAAAATTCTGATTGGCTGATTGAATCAGCCAATCAGATTCAAGTTCAATCCGATTGGCTGATTGGATCAGCCAATCAGATTGAGCTCGCATTCTATTGGCTGATCGGAACAGCCAATCGGAATCCGAGGAACCGTAATTTGTCGGGAAGTCGTCGGTGAAGAAGGATGTTCCGCGTCGGCGGGATGAAGATGGATCCGGAAGAAAGAAGATTGAAGATGCCGCTTGATAGAAGACTTCAGCCGGATCATGGACATCTTCAGCTCCCGCTTGGATGAAGACTTCAGCCGGATCATGGACCTCTTCAGCTCCCGCTTGGATGAAGACTTCAGCCGGATCATGGACCTCTTCAGCCCCCGCTTGGGCCAAGACTTCAGCCGGATCATGGATCTCTTCAGCCCCCGCTTGGGCTTGGATGAAGATTTCGGAGCCTCCTCTGGACCGATCGGTGATACCCGGGGTGGTGAAGATAAGGTAGCAAGATCTTCAGGGGCTTAGTGTTAGGTTTATTTAAGGGGGGTTTGGGTTAGATTAGGGGTATGTGGGTGGTGGGTTGTAATGTTGGGGGGGTATTGTATGTTTTTTTTTACAGGCAAAAGAGCTGAATTCTTTGGGGCATGCCCCGCAAAAGGCCCTTTTAAGGGCTGGTAAGGTAAAAGAGCTTTTCTATTTGTATTTTAGAATAGGGTAGGGCATTTTTTTATTTTGGGGGGCTTTGCTATTTTATTAGGGGGCTTAGAGTAGGTGTAATTAGCTTAAAATTGTTGTAATATTTTTATAATGTTTGTAAATATGTTTTTATTTTTTGTAACTTAGTTCTTTTTTTATTTTTTGTACTTTAGTTAGTTTATTTAATTGTATTTATTTGTAGGTATTGTATTTAATTAATTTATTGATAGTGTAGTGTTAGGTTTAATTGTAAATTAGGTTAGGATTTATTTTACAGGTAATTTTGTAATTAATTTAACTAGGTAACTATTAAATAGTTAATAACTATTTAATAGCTATTGTACCTGGTTAAAATAAATACAAAGTTGCCTGTAAAATAAATATTAATCCTAAAATAGCTACAATATAATTATAATTTATATTGTAGCTAAATTAGGGTTTATTTTACAGGTACATATTTAGCTTTAAATAGGAATAATTTATTTAATAAGAGTTAATGTATTTCGTTAGATTTAAATTATATTTAACTTAGGGGGGTGTTAGGGTTAGGGTTAGACTTAGCTTTAGGGGTTAATAAATTTATTAGAGTAGCGGTAAGGTCCGGTCGGCAGATTAGGGGTTAATACTTGAAGTTAGGTGTCAGCGATGATAGGGAGGGCAGATTAGGGGTTAATACTATTTATTATAGGGTTATTGAGGCAGGAGTGAGGCGGATTAGGGGTTAATACATTTATTATAGTAGCGGTGAGGTCTGGTCGGCAGATTAGGGGTTAATTATTGTAGGTAGCTGGCGGCGACGTTGTGGGGGGCAGATTAGGGGTTAATATATATAATATAGGGGTCGGCGGTGTTATGGGCAGCAGATTAGGGGTACATAGGTATAATGCAGGTTGCAGCGGTGTACGGAGCGGCAGATTAGGGGTTAATAAATATAATATAGGGGTCTGCGGTGTTAGGGGCAGCAGATTAGGGGTACATAGGGATAACGTAGGTGGCGGCGGTGTACGGAGCGGCAGATTAGGGGTTAAAAAAATATGCAGGGTTCAGCGATAGCGGGGGCGGCAGATTAGGGGTTAATAAGTGTAAGGTTAGGGGTGTTTAGACTCGGGGTACATGTTAGAGTGTTAGGTGCAGACATAGGAAGTGTTTCCCCATAGGAAACAATGGGGCTGCGTTAGGAGCTGAACGCTGCTTTTTTGCAGGTGTTAGGGTTTTTTTTCAGCTCAAACTGCCCCATTGTTTCCTATGGGGGAATCGTGCATGAGCACGTTTTTTAAGCTGGCCGCGTCCGTAAGCAACGCTGGTATTGAGAGTTGCAGTGGCGGTAAATTATGCTCTACGCTCCCTTTTTGGAGCCTAACGCAGCCCTTCTGTGAACTCTAAATACCAGCTGTATTTAAAATGTGCGGGGGAAAAATACCCAGCGTTAGCTACGCGGGTCGTTACCGACAAAACTCTAAATCTAGCCGTATATTATTCCTATTTAAAACTAAATACTTACCTATAAAATAAACCCTAAGATAGCTACAATATAATTAATAATTACATTGTAGCTATTTTAGGGTTTATATTTATTTTACAGGTAACTTGGTATTTGTTTTAACTAGGTACAATAGCTATTAAATAGATAATAACTATATAATATCTACCTAGTTAAAATAATTACAAAATTACCTGTAAAATAAATCCTAACCTAAGTTACAAATACACCTAACACTACACTATCAATAAATTAATTAAATAAACTACAATTATCTCAACTAAAATAAATTAAATAAACTAAACTATATTACAAAAAAAACAAAACACTAAATTACAAAAAATAAAAAAATATTACAAGAATTTTAAGATAATTACACCTAATCTAAGCCCCCTAATAAAATAAAAAAGCCCCCCAAAATAATAAAATTTCCCTACCCTAAACTAAATTTCAAAAGTAATCAGCTCTATTACCAGCCCTTAAAAGGGCCTTTTGCGGGGCATTGCCCCAAAGTAATCAGCTCTTTTACCTGTAAAAAAAAGAACAATCCCCCCCACCATTACAACCCACCACCCACACACCCCTTCTCTAAAACCCACCCGATCCCGCCTTAAAAAAAACCTAAGTCTAACCCCCAAGTGGTCCTTACCTGTCCTGAAGACCGGCGGAGAAGGTCCTGTTCCAGGCGGTGTAGTCTTCTTCCAAGCGGCGACCTCTTCTTCTTCCAGGAACCAGCCGGCGCAGAGCGGAGGAGTTGAAGACCAATGACCGCGGAGCTGAAGACCGTCCACTCTGGAACTGAAGACCGGTGATGCTGGGTACGCGATTAAAAATGGCGTCCCTTGAATTCCTATTGGCTGATTTGAGCCTTCAAATTCAAATCAGCCAATCGGATGAGAGCTACTGTAATTCTATTGGCTGATTTGAATAGCCAATAGAAAAAGAGCTACTCTAATTCTATTGGCTATTCAAATCAGCCAATAGAATTACAGTAGCTCTTATTCTATTGACTATTCAAATCAGCCAATAGAATTACAGTAGCTCTCATCCGATTGGCTGATTTGAATTTGAAGGCTCAAATCAGCCAATAGGAATTCAAGGGACGCCATTTTTAATCGCGTACCTTGAATTACTATTCAGTGTACGGCGGAGATCGTATGAAGAGGATCCTCCACACTCCATGGCTCCGCGGTCTTCAGTTCCAGCGTCGCCGATCTTCAGTTCCAGCGTGTCCGGTCTTCAGTTCCAGAGTCGATGGTCTTCAGCTCCGCGGTCATCGGTCTTCAACTCCTCCGCGCCGGCTGGTTCCTGGAAGAAGAAGAGGTCGCCGCTTGGAAGAAGACTTCCCCGCCTGGAACAGGACCTTCTCCGGCGGTCTTCAGGACAGGTAAGGACCACTGGGGGGTTAGACTTAGGTTTTTTTAAGGGGGGATTGGGTGGGTTTTAGAGTAGGAGTGTGTGGGTGGTGGGTTGTAATGTGGGGGGGGGGTTGTTCTTTTTTTTACAGGTAAAAGAGCTGATTACTTTGGGGCAATGCCCCGCAAAAGGCCCTTTTAAGGGCTGGTAATAGAGCTGATTACTTTTGTAATTTAGTTTAGGGTAGGGAAATTTTATTATTTTGGGGGGCTTTTTTATTTTATTTTTTTGTTTTTTGTAATTTAGTTGGTTTTTTTTATAATATAGTTTAGTTTATTTAATTGTATTTTAGTTTAGATAATTGTAGTTTATTTAATTAATTTATTCATAGTGTAGTGTTAGGTGTATTTGTAACTTAGGTTAGGATTTAAGTAATTTTGTAATTATTTTAACTAGGTAGCTATTAAATAGTTATTAACTATTTAATAGCTATTGTACCTAGTTAAAATAAATACAAAGTTACCTGTAAAATAAATATATACCCTAAAATAGCTACAATGTAATTATTAATTATAGTGTAGCTATCTTAGCGTTTATTTTATAGGTAAGTATTTAGTTTTAAATAGGAATAATTTAGTTAATAATATTAATATTATTTAGATTTATTTAAATAATAAATAAGTTAGGGGGTGTTAGGGTTAGACTTAGGTTTAGGGGTTAATATATATAATATAGGTGGCGGCGGTGTAGGGGGATTAGATTAGGGGTTAATATATTTAATATAGGTGGCGGCGGTGTAGGGGGATTAGGGGTTAATATATTTAATATAGGTGGCGGCGGTGTAGGGGGATTAGATTAGGGGTTAATATATTTAATATAAGTGGCGGCGGTGTAGGGGGATCAGATTAGGGGGTAATGCATTTAATGTAGGTGGCGGCGGGGTCCGGGAACGGCGGTTTAGGGGTTAAACACTTTATTAGGTATTGCGGTGGGGGATTGCGGTTGACAGGTAGATAGACATTGCACATGCGTTAGGTGTTAGCAGGGCCGCCATCAGGGGGTGACAGGTGTGACTCCTGTCAGGGGCCCAATGGGCCAGGGGGGCCCCATGAGGCAAGAACAAAAAAATTTTTTTTTTTTTTTTTTACATTTTGGCAGCCACCAGTGGGTACTACAGTAGAGTGCTAATTTAGCATGGGAGATGTTAGTACAAGGAGTAAAGTATTAGCATTTGCGATGATTTATGAGTGTGCACTAAACCACTATGCACAGTGTGAGACAGACTTGGCACTTTGTTTGTACAGTGTGTGCGTACCACAGCTTATGGTTCCACCAAGACCATATAGAGTACAGTATTTTCAAAATCCATAAGTACAGCTGACAGATGGGAACATTTGTATACTATATTTGAAGTGGTGCTCTTGGTTGGGGAAAATGGGTTAAAATCAAACAAACATATGTCAACCATTTAAAAGTACTTTTCTTCATCTAGCCATCTACCCAGATCATTAATGTACAATTTTGAATTCACAGAATTATTTTTGTTTGTACATTTACAAATATGATTATTTAAAAAGTGATCTCTTAATTTCTGTAATTTTTTTTATCATGCATGTCACACACTGTTGATTTAGGGGATGCAATGTGCATAAATGTTTCCTCCTGTGAGTGTTTCTGTGGGTGTCTGTGTTTATGTCTTTGTGCTTTGGTTTGTGTCTCTATGAGTGTGTATGTATTTTTTTTCTGTGGGTCTCTCTGTGAGGGTGGGTGTGTATGTCTTTGTGCATTTTCTGTGGATGTCTGTGAGGGTGTGTGCATGCATATGTCTTTGAGCTTTTTCTATGGGTGTCTCTGTGAGGGTGTGTGTATGTTTGTCTTTGTGTATTTTCTCTGGATGCCTCTGTGAGGGTGGGTGTGTATGCCTGTGTTTTTTGTAGATGTCTCTGTGAGGGTGTGTGTTTTCTGTTGGTGTCTCTGTGAGGGTGTGTGTATGTCTTTGTGTGTTTTCTGTGGATGTCTCAGTGAGGGTGTGTGTATGTATGTCTTTCTGTGTTTTATGTGGTTGTCTCTCTGTGTGTGTATGTGTTTGTGTGTTTTCTGTGAGTTTCTCTGTGTGTGTGTGTCTGTGTGTTTTCTGAGGCTGTCTCTGTCGGTGTTTCCTTGGGTGTATGTGCAAGTTTGAGTTTGTGTGTGTGTGTGTGTGTGTCCATTGTCGGTTCCCTTTTAGGACATTTTGACCTTACTACTGATTATTCACATCTTTCTACAGACTTTAAGACTAATAAGACCTTTCTGGAAGTTACCAATCTACCATTTAACCTTTAAATTATTGTTTAGGCAGTTCAGGGCCCTTCCTTTCAGACACTGCATGCTGTTGTCATCATTTAGTTGTCATCTTCCTTTACAAAAAGATATTCAGAACTCCATATTTTGTTCTCTAAATCTCCTTTTTTTACAAAATTGTAGTTTACCTCATTACTTGTCAGGTCAATGTAAACAAGTTCTAATTGTCTGTTTGGGTTTCTGTGTCTGAGTGTGTTTGTGTGTTTCTTTGCGTGTCTGCTAGAGTGTCTATATGTGAATCCTTATGTGTGAGTGTGTGTTTCAGTGTATGAGTGGGTCTGTGTGTGTGTATGTTACTACCTTTACAACATTTCCAAGTTTAAATAGACACTTAAGAATAAAGTGCATATACATTTTAGTCACTTGGTCAAAAATTGCACGTCAAAGGAGGGGGGGGGTACTGATGAATGGTTAAGTCAGGGGCCCCAAAATTTCTATTGGCGGCCCTGGGTGTTAGGTTTTATTTTGCAGGCAGTTTAGGGAGTTACGGGGCTCCAATACTCAGCTCAAGGCCTGCTATGCCTGCATTTTGTGGCGAGGTGAAAATGGAGTAAGATTTCTCCATTTTCACCACGTAAGTCTTTACGCTGTATATTGGATACCAAACTGCGCGTGTTTTCTATGTCCGTCGATGGGCAAAAAAACTACGGGCGAAGGCAGAAATATACGAGCGTAACTTCTATGTTACGCCGTATATAGGATACCAAACCAGCGCAAAATTTGGCTTCGCCGGATTTTGCGGGCGACGCTGCATATCGGATCGGGCCCCTGATATCTACTAAAGGAGGAATTCTACTACGTGTTTATTGTTTATCTTCATTGTTACACATCATATTTTAAGGACAGTTGGTGACCAGTCTCACTGATAGCATATTTATTGTTGTAATGATTAGCACACACACATGCAGACGTACTTTTCTGCTCTTAGCCAGCTTAGCTATATAAGAGGTACTATAGTACCAGGGCACAAGACGATATGATACATTTGCTGACACTGACCTTGGGCTACCACAGTACTGCTAGGCTTTAATTGTAGTGGTTCATAATATATCTTCCTTATGAATTCATGCTACATTTAAGCAATTGTGCTTTAATCATTATGAATCTAAAAGTAATAAAAATTCTTTACATTTTTAAATGATACCAAAAGTGCTTAAGAGAATGTGTTTTAGATTATCACGATTTTTGTCACCAGAAGAGTCAAATTATTTAAAAAATGAACACAAAATTCCTTAGTACCCGGCTGGTGTTAGGTGCCTCCTAAAAAGTTACATTATTAATGAAACATTTCCCAGCAGCTGATTATCATGAGACCTTGCATAGTAACACAGCTTAGCTTTGTATATAAATAACCAGTATATGACTTTACACTGAGATGCTACATAATATGACCCAGCTTTTAGCAACCAAACTAAGTGGTGCCAGCTGTTAATACCAGCTTATCCTAACCTTTGTATGAGCCATGATACACATCTGTGTATCCTCAACACCATAGTCCGTGCACACCATAAATGGTATATGGGCGGCATCACATGTAGGTCATATATACAGAGATAGGACAAGGTGGTTGGTTTTTATGACCTTCACTGTTAGCAGATTTTCTTTATTATTTGTCAAAGGCTTCACTTACTTGTTCCTATAAATTGTAAAATACATAAAGAATTACTGTTCTGGTCATAACAAACCTCTAATGACCGGAAATCTTCATCATATATGTTATGGTATAACCCTGTTTTCGAGGGTTAATACCAGATGAAAGATGCCCTGAATATGGGATCAGCAACACACAAATCCAGTTAATTTCCTCACAAACACGATACCAAGCTCCGTCTTGTCGGTTATCCTGGTGGGCAGCTTGCATGGGGTCTGCTTCATGTAGGATGCCCCAGCATTCTTCCTCCTCTACGCAGTGGGCAGCAGGCTGAGGGTTACGTGGGTTTCTGCCGGCGGGTCTTCTCCAGGACTGTGCTTGGTTCGCTGTGTTTAGAGGACACTCTGGTCTTTTGTGCCCTAGTTGCTTACATCCAAAGCACCAAATAGGCTGTGAGTAATCCCGTGAGTTGAACCGGGCTGTCTGAGGATAGTTCATGGCTGAAGGCGGTGTGGTAGAGCGGTGCGCCGGGGGTTGGTAACTGGTAGCTGCTGGGGTGACTGTGGGTCTGTACTCCACTCTGGCAGGGATCTTAGTGGTAGCAGTGTCCAGTTTGCGGGCATCCGTATACTCATCTGCCAGGTGAGCAGTTTCATGCAGAGTGGAGGGTTTACAGTCCTGAACCCACTCTCTATCTCCTGCGGATAACTTGTCGAAGCAATGTTCCAACAGGAATAGCTGCAGCACCTCTTCCCCAGATACGGCTTGGCACCCCGCTATCCAGTGAGCTGCTGTGCGGTGCACCTTATATGCGCACTCGACGTAGGAATCTCCAGCTAGTTTAACATTGTCTCTGAACCGTCTCCTGTATGCCAACGGTGTAATCACATACCTGGAGAGCAGAGCCTCTTTTACAGCATTATAATCCCTGACTTCCTCATCTCAATGGCCCAAAAAGCCTCACTGGCCCGGCCAGATAATTTTCCGGATAATATCGTGACCCAGTCCTCTGCGGGTACCTTGTGTAGTGCACATTGTCTCTCAAAATCTGCAAGGTACCCATCGATCTCTCCTTCTGTTTCAATTAAGTTTTTAAAAGCTGCAAAATGTACTTTTCTCTTTTCCACTGGGGTTGCTGTGCCGCTTTTGTGAAGTAGGTTGGCCTCCACAGCTGCTATGACCCGGTCGATAATTTTGGCAGACAGGTTGGGGCCATAATGTGTCAGTCTTATTTTAACCGTCCGGTCACAGCTTGCTTCTTCGGGGGTTCTGTCTGATATGCTGAGCCCATTGGTTCCTTTGGTCTCTGGTACTCCGTCCATCTCGGTCAGTATTGTAATAATCTCCCTCTTCCTGAGGTTACTGGGCTGTCGGCCCTGTTGTTCTAGCAGGTCTTTAAGGGTGGCTCTTTTCAGCCTTTCATAAGGTATTCCATTAGGTCCGGATGTGTAGTTGCCCTTCTGGGTGATGAGGATCATCCCGTCGCTTGCCACCAATTGTTATGGTATAACTCTATTATTGAGGGTTAATACCAGATGAAAGATGCCCTGAATATGGGATCAGCAAAACACGAATCCAGTTAATTTCCCCACAAACACAAGACCAAGCTCCGTCTTGAGGGTAAAACAGAATCTACTTTATTGAGGGCTATATGCCTGGTATTTATGAAGGTCTCCCACCTGGTTGACACTCTCCTTCAACTCGCAGAGCTCTGTGTTTTCTTTAAAATCAGGTCCTTTTGCTCAGATACTTGTTTATAGTCTTTCTCCTGCTTACTTCTGGTTCAAAAACAACTCCAACTGTCTTAGACAAAACAATTACTCAAAACTGAAGTAAACCCCTCCAACAACAGTTACTCAAAACTGAAGTTAACCCCTCCAGTACAGTTGGATTTGCACCCTGTACCTATAATGGACACAGGGTGACTTAACATAATGCCTGAATCCATAATCCATAGGGAGGTTGACAAAGGGGTCTGTCACAATATATAAGCAGTGAAATGAATAGTGCTGTAGCAGGGAGGGCTGACATTATATATATATAATAACATACTAAAGTCCCCTGAGCCCACCTCTACTTTATCTACATAAGTGTGTGTCTTTGTGTCTGTAGTATCAGCCTTGTGTAGTATATGTGTGCCTGTAGTATCAGCCTTGTGTAGTATATGTGTGCCTGTAGTATCAGCCTTGTGCAGTATGTGTGCCTGTAGTATCAGCCTTGTGTAGTATATGTGTGCCTGTAGTATCAGCCTTGTGTGGTATATGTGTGCCTGTAGTATCAGCCTTGTGTAGTATATGTGTGCCTGTAGTAGCGGCCTTGTGTAGTATATGTGTGTCTGTAGTAGTGTCCTTGTGTAGTATATGTGTGCCTGTAGTAGCGGCCTTGTGTAGTATATGTGTGCCTATAGTAGCGGCCTTGTGTAGTATATGTGTGCCTGTAGTAGCGGCTTTGTGTAGTATATGTGTGCCTGTAGTAGCGGCTTTGTGTAGTATATGTGTGCCTGTAGTAGCGGCCTTGTGTAGTATATGTGTGTCTGTAGTAATGACCTTGTGTAGTATATGTGTGCCTGTAGTAGCGGCCTTGTGTAGTATATGTGTGCCTATAGTAGTGGCCTTGTGTAGTATATGTATGCCTGTAGTAGTTCTTTGTGTGGTATATGTGTGCCTGTAGTAGCGGCTTTGTGTAGTATATACAGTATTTGAATGTATTAGAGGCCTTGTGCAGTATATGTTTGCCTGTAGTAGCGGCTTTGTGTAGTATATGTGTGCCTGTAGTAGCGGCCTTGTGTAATAAATGTGTGTCTGTAGTAGTGGCCTTGTGTAGTATACGTGTGCCTAGGGTTGCCACTCGTCCCTTAAAATACAGAACACATAAGTTACACATGCTGCAGGGTGTGCAGGGAGGAATATGAATAGTGCTGTCCAGATACATGTTCCTCCCTGCACATCCTGCAGCATGTGTAACTCATAAGTGTTCAGGAAAACATGGCTGAGGTGGCAAAAATATGTGTGCCTGTAGTAGCGGGCTTGTGCAGTATATGTGTGCCTGTAGTAGTGGCCTTGTGTAGTATATGTGCCTGTAGTAGCGGCCTTGTGTAGTATATGTGTGCCTGTAGTAGCAGCCTTGTGTAGTATATGTGCCTGCAGTAGCGGCCTTGTGTAGTATATGTGTGCCTGTAGTAGCGGAATTGTGCAGTATATGTGTGCCTGTAGTAGCAACCTTGTGTAGTATATGTGTGCCTGTAGTAGTGGCCTTGTGTAGTATATGTGCCTATAGTAGCGGCCTTGTGTAGTATATGTGTGCCTGTAGTAGCGGACTTGTGTAGTATATGTGTGCCTATAGTAGCGGCCTTGTGTGGTATATGTGTGCCTGTAGTAGCGGACTTGTGTAGTATATGTGTGCTTGTAGTAGCGGACTTGTGTAGTATATGTGTGCCTATAGAAGCGGCCTTGTGTAGTATATGTGCCTGTAGTAGCGGCCTTGTGTATTATATGTGTGCATGTAGTAGTGGCCTTGTGTAGTATATGTGAGCCTGTAGTATCGACTTTGTGTAGTATATGTGAGCCTGTAGTAGCAGCCTTGTTTAGTATATGTGTGCCTGTAATAGCACCTTGTGTAGTATATGTGTGTCTGTAGTAGCGGCTTTGTGTAGTATATGTGTGTATGTAGTAGATGCCTTGTGTAGTATATGTGAGCCTGTCATAGCAGCTTTGTGTTGTATATGTGTGCCTGTAGTAGCGGCTTTGTGTAGTATATGTGTGCATGTAGTAGCGGCCTTGTGTAGTTTATGTTTGCCTGTAGTAGCTGCCTTGTGTAGTATATGTGAGCCTGTAGTAGCGGCTTTTTGTAGTATATGTGTGCCTGTTGTAGCGGCTTTGTGTAGTATATGTGTGCCTGTAGTAGCGGCCTTGTGCAGTATATGTGTGCCTGTAGTAGCAGATTTGTGTAGTATATGTGTGCCTGTAGTAGCGGCCTTGTGTAGTATATGTGTGCCTGTAGTAGCGGCCTTGTGTAGTATATGTGTGCCTGTAGTAGCGGCCTTGTGTAGTATATGTGTGCCTGTAGTAGCAGCCTTGTGTAGTATATGTGTGCCTGTAGTAGCGGCTTTGTGTAGTTTATGTGTGCCTGTAGTAGCGGCTTTGTGTAGTATATGTGTGCCTGTAGTAGCAGCTTTGTGTAGTATATGTGTGCCTGTAGAGGCAGCCTTCAAGGGCTTAGAAATTATCATATGTGCCTCCCTAGGTTTGCTTTCAACTAGAATACCAAGAGAACAAAGCAAAATTGTTGATAAAAGTAAATTGGAAAGTTGTTTAAAATTACATGCCCTATTTGAAAAATGAAAGTTTTTTTTGGACTTGACTGTCCCTTTAAATAGAGTTATATTGTAATTTTAATTTAGAGTTAGGAGGGTGTTAGGTTTAGGGGTCAATAGTTTAATTCAATGTTTTGCGATGTGGGGGGAAAGCGGTTTAGAGGTTAATAGGTTTATTTAGTGACGGAGATGTGGGAGGCTGGAGGTTTAGGAGTTAATAACTTTTTTAGTTGCGCTGATGTCGGGGAGTGGCGGAATAGGGGTTAATAACTTTATTATAGTGGCGGCGATGTCGGGGTGCGGGGGAATAGGGGTTAATGAATTTTAGTGTTGTTGGCGATGTGGGTGGGTGGCAGATTAGGGGTTCTTAGGTTTATTTAATAGGCGTGATGTGGGTGGTCGACAGATTAGGGGTTAATAAATTTAATATAGTGTTTGCGATGCGGGAGGATGGCGGTTTAGGGGTTAATAAGTAGTTTATGGGTGTTAGTGTACTTTGTAACCTTTTAGTTAGGAGTTTTGTGAAACATTTTTGTTACACAAAATCCATAACTACTGCTCTCAGATGCCGGTATGGATCCTGTCGGTATAGGCTGTAACGCAAGCATTTTAGCCCCACTGCACAACTTGTAATACCAGCGCTATGGAAATCCCACGCAAAAATCCCACACATTTTTTTGAGTTCAGGATTGACGTTGCTTTACAGGCTAAAATGCTTGTGGTATAGCTATACTGACACGACTCCCAATAGTGCGTTACTGCTTTTATACTGGAATTACGCAAAACTCGTAATCTAGGTGAATGTTATTTATATGGCTAACATAAACTAGCACTCCCCTGTTGGGAAAAGCAAATAAAAAAGAATTCAGATTAGAGGTGGCCTTCAATGGCTTAGAAATAAGTGTATGAGCCTACCTAGGTTTAGCATTCAACTAAGAATACCAAGAGAACAAAGCCCATTTGATGATAAAAGTAAATTGGAACGTTGTTTAAAATTACATGTCCTATCTGAATCATGAAAGTTTAATTTTGACTAGACTGTCCCTTTAACAGAACTACAAATATTATTTACTGACTGGTTGGATAATGTGGATATATAATACCAGTACAAGACTAGAGGTTGTCAGCAGCTACCTGGGGAATTCTGGCCTCATTCAATATAACACTGGAACCTATTGAACCCCCACACATTAAATCCTAACTACTATCCATGTATATTGTTTTCTAATTTAATTTCAATAACCCCTTAATTCCCTAGCCCCCAACATAATTAATCCTATCCTCGATCACCACTTGTTAAACAGGCCTCTTCTTTATTTCAGTGTATTAACCCATTATGCCTGTACTGAAGTGGTCTGTCGGACCTGATCTGACAGTGGGGATCAGGTCCGCCAGACCTCGCTGAATACGGAGAGCAATACGCTCTCCGTATTCAGCATTACACTAGCAACTCACAAGAGCTGCTGGTGCAATGCCGCCCCCTGCAGACTCACGGCCAATGGGCCGCCAGCAGGGGGGTGTCAATCAACACGATCGTTCAACCTCAATCGGTATCTGAGAACCAGCAACACCTCTGTCACCCAACTGTGGGAGGGAAGTAGGATAGGAAAGGGTTAATTGTGGTGGATGTCACAGAGTTCATTTAATGATACACTGAGCTTTACTAGGTCTGAAAGGCAGCGCAGTATAAAATGGATCTATAACCCCAGTACGCAGAATGACTGCACATATTCTTCTGATAAGATCGCACAGCTTCAGAGAGATTTAAATGTAATAAGCATTTGTCTGCTACACGAGCTCTGGCGTACACTTTCTACTATTGTCATAATACACTGAACTAACATTATCTTTTCTCATTTCTATTCTGAGCTCTGGATTTATTAAATCAAAGTCCTGTGTTTGTTAAAGATGCTCAGTGATATCATCAGATCTTTTAGGCGATTCATTTTCTGATTAAGTTAGTTCAGACCAATGTTCATAAATGTAAGCACAAAAGGTTGCAGAAAATAACCTGTGTCAGGGAAGAAATAAATAAACTTAGTTTGTGCTCAGCACATGAGCAGTACGTTATTATCCGTGCTAGGTGCGGATATACTAACTTCTGTATGTCTCACAAATGGGTTTCCAGCAAAAGAGGAACTTAACACTATATTTATATATATCTTCTTGTTGGGAAAATGTTTTGACCGTCACAGGTCAAAATTAATTTTATTAACTCTTAACTTAATCTAAATATGAACCAACAGATGACTATGATGGCGGCAACAGAGATCAAACTAACCCAGTACCACAGGAGATCAACGGCCCCCCTACCCCCAATGGGGTCAACAGTTGACGTGGCTCTGCCCACCGGAGATGTAACTGAGAGGTTCCTGAGATCATGTGACCCCCACCCCCCCATGGGGTGGGGGGAGGGAGAGGGGTTACCTCCTGTGCACTTGAGGTCTACCACCTCCCCTCGACAACTTTACCATCACTCCCTCTAGTGACCTTCTCCAACTCAACGGGGCCGTGACCTCCCGCCACAAGGAAGCATTTTACTGATGCCCTTGCTGCCACCAACCTCAACCTGACTTACAGGAAGGGTGCAATAGCTTTACGTAGGTGTGCAATAAAGAGATTGAGACCCACATCTGATAAATGCACCTGATCCCTCCTATATAGCTCTGATCTGTCAGCCATGATGGAATCGTGCCGTACCACGAAACCACCCGACTCTGTGATGGTCCTAGCCATGGAGGAATTCACTTTCTTTCTTACTCTATAAGCTGCTCCGTGAGCAGCCATGTGTCACTGCTGCCGGCGGGGTAAAATGTTGGACCAACTCATGGTGATCCGGGGTATGCGTGTTTTGATCCAACCAATGTCTGCCTGCATAGCCCTTGCTAGGTGTAGCACCGGGACAGCGCCCAGGTCATTTCCCCCTAGATGAAGTATGAGAATATGAGGCCTCCCCCATCTTAACAGGGCTTCTGTAATGATTTCTGGTAACTGTGGCCAACATATGCTCCTATATCCCAACCATCTGATGGATGCTTTTGAAGAGGGAAAACCTAAATTCTGGCCCCCAGGGCGTGAGATACAACATAGGGAAGCCCAGTGGACGTAGGAATGTCCCATGATCCAAATTCGCTTTGCTCCCGATGACATTGCTGTGAAGACAAAGCAGATTTTTCAAAGATATCATTTTACACGATTGGCCAGGCGTAATCCTTAAATTGATTAGAGCGCCACCGGCCCATGCACTTGATGTCCTCGTTTGAGGAACCCATTAATGCTGCACTGGTAGCTGCGCCAATGCGAAACGAGTGAGGTGCAATTTTTTGGACATTTAACCCTGCCGCCGCAGCAGAGCGATTCAAGAACCGCCTGAATTGGAATCTTGAAAGGGACTTGTCATCTGCGTGAATTAAAAACTGGCCGTGCCTTTGTGGTCGCTGCGCTAAATAAGCATTAACTAGGCACACTGGGCAGCAAGGGCTGTCCGCAGCTGTATTAATAGTAAGCCATTGGCCCTTCCCTGATTGGTCAGTTTTGTATCGGGGAATAAACAAAAGAATAGCGCCTGGGGAAGCCGTGACGTGGTCTAATTGCACTCCTACGCCTAATATAAAAAGAAATTCCTGAGGAGGAAAAAACTTAAGAGGATGCGCTTGGAACACAGGTTATCAAAGTAGGACCTAACACTTTATGATTGGGTTTGTACCCGTATGCATAAATAAAAAAATATAAACAGCACAGTGTTTGGTATGTGTGAAAAATTAATAATAATGACGAAAATAAATTGTGAGTAAAACAAGTGCTCAGGACAATTTGTGTATAATATTAGTGATACATTAAAATAATCAGATATCACAGATAAACAATGATATTTGTGGCGATGAGTAAAATATATAAAAAGTACTTATCAATGTCCCAAAAAATGCTGTGATGTAAAAAATAAGTGTCCAATCCTAATATATGAACGGTGATGTGTTCAGGTGTTTGGCGTGCTCCTCTTGTGTCCCGCGGTGCGATGGGTCAGGGTGTCTAGAATGGAAGAGAAACAAGGGGCGCCAACATAGTGTGAATCGTTAAAACAACAAATATAAAAGTGATGTGCAAAAAACTACTCACAAGGAAAGTGGCACCTTAAATGAATAAAGTGCGATAAAGCAGGCTGACATTCAAATTCCAGCAGTCAGTACGCTGGAGGTCTCACCAAGAGGACCTGTGGAATCCAGATAGGCGTCTAGAAAGTAGCACCCACGTTTTTTAGGGCCAATGGCCGGACCAGGTGAGCTGCAAGCTGATAGGTGTTCTGCTGCACTCACGCCACCAAGACTTTTCTCCAAAACTGACAGTGTCAGTGTATGAAAGGTTCCGTGGTAAAAGTCCTGTTTCAAAAACAAGTGGATCGTGGAAAGAAGCAAAAATACCGGGTCGTGGTATAAAACAAACAGTATTTATTTTGCAACGCGTTTCTCAGTCTATTCCAGACCGTTTCATCAGGCATAATCATAGTTAACAATAGAGATCTATTTAAACCCACAGTGACCCGGAATTGAAACAAAAGGTCAACTCTATTAACAATGTTGCAATTGCAAAAAACATTTAACTTTTGATACATTGTATAAATTGGTTTGAACAATTGTGATAACACTTAAATAAAAAGTATATAAAAAAATCCTATTCGCAATTACCAAATATATCTGGAAAAAAAAAAATATATATATATCATAGTAAACTGGACATATATTAACATGTGTGTATATGTATATCTCATCTCCTGGTTGGATTCGAACCCAGGACCTAATGTGTGCTAGGCAATGGAAAAATCATAAGGCTACCTTTATGTCTTGTTTAAATTTCTTGCAAAAAAGATTAGTATTGATACAAAATATATAAATTGATCTACTGTACATGTCTCACAATGTCTAAAAGATAATCTTATTTGGTCTTTTTAATAAATGACTCTAATTTTTAAAACCAAACTAAAAGGAATTTTCTAATAAATATAAAACTAAAAAAGAAATGTTCGTGACAAATGCTTACTATAAATAAGTGACATATAAAAATGATAAAAAATGATAAAAAATGATAAAAAATATATATGTGTATATATATATTTTATGGCTCCACTGGACTCGAACTTCTGTATGTTAAGCGAGCATGAAATTGATAAGGCTATCTTGAAGGCCTATTTTTATGTTATATATTGGAGCAGAAATATGTTAGGAATTATGTTATTAATAATACAGGTATACCTCACTTTACAGCGCTTCACTTTACAGCGCTTCGCTAATACAGCGCTTTGTGGAGCTGAAGTTCAACCTCCAAGGATTTTAAAACAGTGCTGTAATCTTCGTGAGATTGCAAGAAAAGTGACTGACACCATTTTATTATGCTTAGTTCACTCTGTTTACATCATTACAGTGCAATCTGTGTCTCAGTGCTATACTCTGGCAAATTGTACTACGGTCATTGTCACTATTTTACAGGTACAGTATTTATTGAATACTGTGCTGTGCTAGTGTTAAACTAAACTTAGCTCTATTGTACACCTAATATAAGTTAGTTAAAACATGTTTGTAAGTTTTTAAACACACTGGCAAGTGAAAAGAAAGCTACAACTGCCTTGTTTCACTTTAAGGCGGTTTTCACTTTACAGCGGGGCTCCGGTCCCTAACCCGCTGTATGAGCGGGGTATACCTGTATGTATATATATATTTGGGACTCCACTGGACTCGAACTTGGGACCTTCTGTATGTTAGGCAAACATGAAATTGGTAAGGCTATCTTGAAAGTTTATGTTATATATTGGGGCATTTCTTTTTTAGTTTTATATTTATTAGAAAATTCCTTTTAGTTTGGTTTTAAAAATTAGAGTCATTTATTAAAAAGACCAAATAAGATTATCTTTTAGACATTGTGAGACATGTACAGTAGATCAATTTATATATTTTGTATCAATACTAATCCTTTTTGCAAGAAATTTAAACAAGATATAAAGGTAGCTTTTTGATTTTTCCATTGCCTAGCACACATTAGGTCCTGGGTTCGAATCCAACCAGGAGATGAGATATACATATACACACATGTTAATATATGTCCAGTTTACTATGATATATATATATTTTTTTTTTTTCCAGATATATTTGGTAATTGCGAATAGGATTTTTTTATATACTTTTTATTTAAGTGTTATCACAATTGTTCAAACCAATTTATACAATGTATCAAAAGTTAAATGTTTTTTGCAATTGCAACATTGTTAATAGAGTTGACCTTTTGTTTCAATTCCGGGTCACTGTGGGTTTAAATAGATCTCTATTGTTAACTATGATTATGCCTGATGAAACGGTCTGGAATAGACTGAGAAACGCGTTGCAAAATAAATACTGTTTGTTTTATACCACGACCCGGTATTTTTGCTTCTTTCCACGATCCACTTGTTTTTGAAACAGGACTTTTACCACGGAACCTTTCATACACTGACACTGTCAGTTTTGGAGAAAAGTCTCGGTGGCGTGAGTGCAGCAGAACACCTATCAGCTTGCAGCTCACCTGGTCCGGCCATTGGCCCTAAAAAACGTGGGTGCTACTTTCTAGACGCCTATCTGGATTCCACAGGTCCTCTGGGTGAGACCTCCAGCGTACTGACTGCTGGAATTTGAATGTCAGCCTGCTTTATCGCACCTTATTCATTTAAGGTGCCACTTTCCCTGTGAGTAGTTTTTGCACATCACTTTTATATTTGTTGTTTTAACGATTCACACTATGTTGGCGCCCCTTGTTTATCTTCCATCCTACGCCTACTGCAGATTTGTTAAGGGCTACCAACTCGCTTACCCTGAGAGTCGCTGAAAAAGCCAATGTAAATGCTGTGCTGAACAATAATACTTAAAATGGAGAATGGCAGATGCCCTCCAACTTAGAGACCAACCGCTCAAGGCGGTCCAGCGTAATGGGCTCTCTGACATCTTTGTTCGTGGGCTGAGATCTACCCCAGCCCTTTACCACTTGTTGAACAAAAAAGGAATTGGTTGGGTTTGGTAAGACCAATGAACGGTAGAAAAAGGATAGAGTTGCAAGGTGTGACTGAATGGTGCCCTTCCTCGCACCAGTGGCATGCAAACTCACCAGCCATTCACATAATATTGCCTGGGATCCCTCAGTGGTGTCTACGCCCTTTGAGCTGCAAAATTGATCCCATTTGTCCCAGAGTCTGTCATAGGAATACCAAGTGGATGTGGCTAAGGAGGCCCGCACTAGGGGCAATAAGGCTATCCAGGATCTATAAGCTGCCAAAGGAAATCAGGACATTTGAAACCTATTAAGGCTGCGTTTGGAACTAAACGTCTAAAAGTCTCCCACTCAAATCTAGACAAAGCGTCTGCTACTATGTTGTTAACCCCTGGCATGTGTCAAGCTTGAAACTGAATATTGAGCTCTAAGCATCGCAGTACTAGGTGACATAGGAAGGTAACCACCGTGGCTGACTTAGCAGACAGGTTGTTGATGGCATACACTACGCTGATATTATCTGTCCAGAACACCACTATTTGGTTAGCAAAATGTTTTCCCCATAGTTCTACCAATAGGACTATGGGAAATAGTTTGAGGAGTGTAAGATTGCGGGTCAGGCCCAACATCACCCATTGAGTGGGCCACTGACCCGCCGCCCAGCCCACTGTCCCCGAAAATATGCCCCATAGGCTTGCGCCCCTGCTGCATCTGTGAATAGGTGCAGAAGTTGACTCGATATTGGTCCAGTGCGCCATAACTACTCCCCGTTGAACTGTTGAAGAAAGGACTCCCATACCAATAGGTCAGCTACCATATACTTATTTATGGGAATTTTTTCCTTGGGCTTACACTTTCCGCTAAGCTGCGTTTACAATGTGTGATTAAAGACCTGTCCCATAGGTATGACCCTGCATGCGAAATTAAGTAGTCCTAAGAGGAATTGTAATTGATTTAGGGTAATGACCCGGGCTGAAGTAACTGCTGGAAGCCTACAAAGCATTTCTCTGGTGTCTATCTCTATTCCCAGGAAAGTTAAACGAGTGGTTGGGCCTTTAGTTTTGTCCTCAGCTAGAGGGACGCCAAATTGAGCCATAAGTCTCCGCGTCTCGCTCATTAAAGCCAGACATTCATCTGTGTTGTGACTACCGACTAGGAGGAAGTCATCCAGATAATGGGCCAAGGAGTCGCTGCCAGTGCTGTGGGCCACTACCCAATGCAGGAAAGTACTGAATGTTTCGAATAGCGCACAAGAAAGGGCGCAACCCATAGGCAGGCAGCGATCTACATAATACATGCCCTGGAACTTACAACCCATAAGTGAAAATACGGATGGGTGGAGGGGCAACAAGCGGAATGCAGATTCTATGTCCAGTTTCGCCAATAAAGCCCCCCTTCCCGCCCGTCTTACTACGTCTAATGCGATATCAAAGGACTGATATCGCACTGACGTGAGTTGAGTGTCTATGGCATCATTAACTGAGCTACCTTTAGGTTGAGAAAGGTGCTGAATGAGGCGAAACTTGCCCTCCTCTTTTTTGCGCACTACCCCCGGTGGGGACACTACTAGGTTTGTGAGTGGTGGGCCGAAAAAGGGGACTATCATCCGTCCAAGAAACAATTCCTTGTTAATTTTGCCTATGACTGCCTGGGGGTGTTGATAAGCAGAAATCAGGTTCCTGTGTACCCGTGAGCCTTTGATTTGTGCGTGTGTTGGGATAATAAACCCCTTGCTAAACCCTTCCCACAATAACCTTGCAGCCGCCTGATCTGAATATGACCGTAACCATGGCTCAAGCTCGCGAGCCTTCACCGGAGACTCCGCTTTTTGCCATAGGGTTTGCTGCATGTGTTCTTCTGACTGTGGAGTTATCCTTACTTATGGGGCAATCGCATCCTGGATGCGTGTCTAAAATTACATGACTTACCCCTTTCGCATTTTCTTTCTTGATATGACCAACATATTCCCCCTCTCTTCCTATTCCTGCTCCCTCGAAATGGCTGATTATGTGTGCTAGTGAGTTGAGGAGTGTAAGCACTATGGCGGCCCATTCGCTGCCATAATTGTGAATCAGTGGCGTCAAATGTTAACGTGGGGTTACCTGCCATCTTCCGTCTAAACTCTGAGTTATAGTCCCTCCATGTCCCCTCTGCATAATATTTCTAGATCCAGTGTACGGTATCTGTGTATTTCAGGATAGCTAAGCTTTGTGAGGGGTATTTCTCTAAATAACATGATGAGAAGACCCTAAAACATAAAAGCCACTCATCGAACGTTTCAGGGCGCTTGAATCTTTTAGGCCCTGTCCCGTCCGAGCTTCTTTCCCTTTGTCTATAAGCTTCCACGGACAAGTCAAATATGTTAACATATTTACCCTGTTGAATCCGTTTTATGTCGTAAATGGGCGTGTAGGGAATACATTTTTGATGGATACGAGTCACCATTTACTGCCGCCCTTCTCTCTGATGTGGCAGCATGTGTGTGTATTAAATTATGAGTTAAAGAGGGGCCTATTTCCCTTTGTAGGGGCTGCGCTGGCGCTACACTGGTTTGTTTTCCAGCCCCTGACTTATCACCCTTTAGGATTTTCTTAATCATCCTGAACATCCTCTGTTGACCCTTACTCTGAAGCCCTAAAGATGTGTCACTATCTGAATCAGAGTCTGTATGAGAGGAGTCAGAAGAGTCATGGCGGTCATGTGTAAAGGAAGTGAACTCACCGTGCTCCGCTGACCTGTGCTCTTGAATGGGCCAACCCGTATCCACTGCTGGTTCCTGTGCCACCGATGCTGTGGCCGTGGATGGCAATGCATGAGTCCTGGAAGTGTTCATGGCCATGCAATCCCTCTGGGGTACTGCAGAAGTCGATGTTGATGTTGCTTCAGCTGTCCCTAAGACTCCCTGCAAAAGATTTAACTACTGGCGAGCACTTTGTACATTGAGGTTGGGGGAGTCAGGGTTAGAAACAAGAGAGGGGAAAGGGTCATGCAATTAATAAAGGTTGTGATTAACATGGCCTCCCGTCTCCCTGTCATTAAGTAACCTAACCACCCCTTCACCTGCAATCCCTCCCCTGCCTAGAGATCCTACAGCTAGGGAACAATGATGCCCTTGTGCAGATGCATTCACACACCCCTCATTCACTTTAGAGTGGGCTGTGGTAGACCCTCGTGCATGGCCATTCATAACCCCCTCATTCACACTGGTGCAGGCTACCTGGTCAATCGTGGTTAGAGCGTTCAAAACAAGCGACCCTGTGTTAGGCCCTCGCACAGGGCCATTCATCACACTTTCATTCACACTAGTGCAGGCTATCTGGTCAATGGGGGGGGGGCATTCAAAATACGTGACACTGGATTGGGGGGTGCTGCAGGGGGACCAGCACCATTACCAACAATACACTCGTCATTCACCACATATATGTGTGAATCCATCCTGTGAAGAGATGGATTATGTCTGGGCAAATTGCAGCTAATAAATTGTAGTGGTTTCGTGGACTGTCGTCCCTTAATAAGTGTGTTCTTCTTATGTGTCGCACCCAGCTTTGAATTTCTTGCGTGCACCTTGACTCTGAATTGTTTGAGGCTTTAAGGGCATTGTAACAACTGGCGGCCTACTCTGTGTTTCCCTATGGGCCACATTAACCCTCACATTCATTGGCGTTTTTGCATTAACCCCCAGATGTGACTCCAGTGCCTGCTGATCTACGCCATCTTTGCCGCTGCTAAGCCACTCCCTGATGTACCCTGGCTCCCCCACCCAAGGTCACCTCTTGGTGCTCACCTTTTCTGAGCTCCTGAGGGACCGTCCATTCGTGCTGTCGACTGCTGCTGTTTAAACCAGAAGTAGGCCCCGTTGCGACCACTTCCGGTGACGTCATGCGGGTATCCGGTAAAACCGGAAGTAGGACTCATGGCCTGAAGGGAGACACTATTAACAACGGATGGCCCCTGAACCGGAAGGATGGGCCATCCGCTTTGCAAAAGGTACTCTGTGGGGTAAGTGGGTTCTGGAGGGTGTGTGCTCCCCTTGGAGCTGGATGTGGGCAGGGCTGAAAGGTGGGCAAGGAGGGCCTCCAAGGAGTTGCTGCAGAGAACTGGAAGGGCCTGTGCCCTGGAAAGGTGAAGCCGAAGCCATAGTGGCCAGGACAGGGGTGGGTTGGAAAGGAGCAGCCTGAGGTATGGAGGAAGGGCCGGGGGGCAAGTTCATGACTAGACGCAGGGGGCGGGGGACCTATTCTGAGGGTCAGCTGCACTTCCCATGGTTTCCTGCCTGGGTGCTGAGGCAGCCATTGCAGTTGCAATGGAAGCCAAAAAATTATAAACAGCGACTGCAGCAGCAGGTGGGATGACTGCAAATAATGAAGCCACTCTACCCTACCTATTGATTCAGGGGCCTGTATGTGGGAAGCTAATTTGGGGTCCTGGGGCTGTATTGGATCAGAGGCTAGTATCATTTGTGAATCTGAAATGTGATCCCTATTGATCAGTTCCCTATTATGTAAACTTATCTGTTTTGATGTCTTCCTAGGATTGGCTTCTTTCCCTTCGTCTTGGTACCGATTTGGTGGAAGAACTGCTCGCCTGGGCCGCTGCATCATGCAGAAAAACTTCTCAGCCTTTTCAAACTTCTCAGCCTTTTATATCCAGATGAAGAAAGAGGAAGCAGCAATGCCTGGTGTCCAGATTATAAGGTAAGGAGAGGGAAGGAGGGGGCCTATCCCCTAGTCCTGCAATTTTTATTGCCCCAACTATGCCCACCCTCTTCTCCTATCCCACATTCCTTTAGCCTTACCCCCTGGGCACGGCCCAGGCCCATGCTGGGCCCTGCACTTCCTTTATTGATGGAATTCCTAGCTTTGAATGATCTGACACCTCGCAGACTTTCTGAAACTGTCAGGTTTCAGCTTCTCAATTCGGTAACATTTGCTTTACACTGTGCGTTTAAAACCTGCATCAATTCTAATCCTCTTCCTATATAAGGCTCCTCCTTATTATAGCACATTGCTTAGTATTGCAGTTACTTACCTGACTGATTCCTGAGCCTATACATCAGAGTGAACGCTGTTCATATTATACTGAAGACCTATCCTTTACTCCTGATTCAATATCCTTTTCAAGCACTCTTTTCTGCTATAAAGTATTTTGAGTAACCTGACCTTATTTCCTCATCTGCAAGCTCTCTTACTGAGCAGTCTGGGACTATACTAATTTCCTGTGAGCCTTCCGCTCTCCCTACTTTTCTCAACAGCTCTCACTATCCGGAACGCGGTGACGTCATCGCCGGCTGCGACTCTGCTCCTCTGGCACCCGCTCCAAACACTTGCTTGTACCTGAATTCAGCGTTTCCCAGCTCACGCTCCTACAGGGTAAGCCTGGTTCCCTGCATCTCCTATGAACCAGTATTATTATACATACGATAATTACTTTGTCTCATTGCCTCAGTATTCTCATGAGTTTTCATACCGCTTAAAGTTTGTCTTATCTCTTGCCAACCTCTCAGCTCTCTCTAAGTTGCACCGCCTGTGTTATCTATATTTTACAGATATATTTTGTATATACAATATTTTTTCCTGACATTACTTTTTATCTCTGGATGGTCAGTAGTTACCCCTGCTGTTATTTTAATCACAGTGTTTTCCCTAACACATGTGGCGGCCATAGGGTGTAACTGCTAACTGCACCTGTATATTAAACATTGCATGAAGTGATTATTGTAACACATTGTTGCGCAGGTGATCCATATGTTCTTTCACTATCACATATGCAAAACAACCAATACTTTTATAAAGACATCCTAGCAGTTGTGATCCTTAATCCTTATATATATATATTTAGATCTATTTTCCTAAAATCTTACATAATACTAAGCCGTACAAATGGATCCAGCTGGGATGAATACTCATCTACAAAATCTTACTCAGAGGGTTGATCTACTCACTGAAGCTCTAAACTCTCTAAAAGTAGAAAATGACACTTTAAAAGCATATATCAGGGATGTAGTGGATAAGAGGGTGCCCATATGTGAACCTCAGGTCAGCACCCCAGAGAAATTTAGTGGTGACAGGTCTCAATATAGAGACTTTAAGAATGCCTGTCTCCTTCTATTCTCTCTCAAACCTCATACCTACCCAAATGACAGAGCAAGAGTATTAACAGTTATATCCTATCTAAGGGGTGAGCCTCGTACCTGGGCTAACTCGTATTTTGAAAATAATGATGAGATACTAAATTCATTGGAGAATTTCTTTACTGCTATGGGACACCTGTATGAGGACCCATATAAACAAATGACAGCTGAGAATGCAATGAGAAGCCTTAGACAAAAAAAGAGAGTAGTTGAAGACTATATTACCGAGTTTAAAAGATGGGCTAAGGATACTCAGTGGAATAATTTATCTCTACGAAACCAGTTTAGATTGGGCCTCTCAGAAGGCATAAAAGATAAGCTCTCAAGATCTGAATTACCCCAGACTCTTGAGGAATTAATGACACTTAGCATCACCATTGATAGGCGTCTCAGGGAGAGACAACAGGAGCGCTCTTACCATGATAATTACCCCAAAAAACATCCTACTCCTTCAATCAGCAAGTCTATACCCGAACCAATGGATATAGGTTTCATTAAAGGCCCTCTCACACCTGAGGAAAAGAACAGGAGAAGGTCTAACAACTTATGCTTGTACTGCGCTTCTGAGTCTCACACCGTTAGAGATTGTCCTTCCCTCCAAAAACAAAATAAGGGTAAGACTTCTTTTCAACCTTTTTGTTGTACCACTCAACATCAGCACACTCCTTACTTACACTTATCCTTTCTTTTGCAGTGGGATTCACACCGGGTCATGGCTTCCGCGATCATTGATTCTGGAGCCACAGCATCATATATTGATAGTGTATTTACCCATACAAATAAAATACCTATAGTAAAAAAGAAGTCTCCTGTTTTATTAAGGGGAATAGATGGTAATCCTATCCCAAATGGTCCTGTGGAATATCAGACTATTCCTCTACTTGTCTCCTCAAATGATCACCATAGGGAATATATAACTTTTGATATTATCCCTTCTCCTATCTCACCTATTGTTTTAGGTATAAACTGGCTCCGGTCTCATAATCCCCTAATAGACTGGTCTAGTTTGACTATTACATTTAACTCAAAGTTCTGTCTCTCTACCTGTTTTCCTGCTACTGTTTTACAGACATCTGAACTTCCTCACGTTCTGCATCTCCCCGAGGTATATCAGCACTTTTCTGATGTCTTTAGTAAAGCAGAATCAGAAAACTTACCACCTCATAGAAAGTATGATTGTCCTATAGAAATCATACCAGGATCTGAAATCCCTACAGGACATATCTACCCACTTTCCAATCCAGAACTCACACATTTAAAATCTTATTTAGATGAAAACCTCAAAAAAGGTTTCATCCGCCCTTCTACTTCACCTGCGAGTGCAGGGATTTTTTTTGTAAAAAATAAGGATGGCTCACTGAGACCCATTGTCGATTATCGACAATTAAACAAGATCACTATTAAAAACCGCTACCCTTTACCTCTTATACCCGAGTTGATAGAGAGGTTAGAGGGAGCACTCTATTTTACCAAATTGGATTTAAGAGGTGCCTATAACCTCATCCGAATTAGAGCTGGGGATGAGTGGCTGACGGCATTCCGAACACGCTATGGTTTGTTCGAGTATGTCGTCATGACTTTTGGCCTATGTAATGCGCCTGCAACCTTCCAGCACCTCATTAATGACATCTTTAGAGATATATTAGATGTTTTCGTCGTCATCTATCTAGATGATATTTTAATTTACTCTAAGACATACGAACAACACATATTACATGTCAGACAAGTACTAGCTAGACTCAGGGGAAACCACCTATATGCCAAGGCTGAAAAATGTCTCTTTAATACTCAGCGTATATCTTTCTTGGGTTACGATATATCCCCCAATGGTATTTCTATGGAGGACAAAAAGGTTGAAGCAGTCTTGAATTGGCCCATACCCAAAACTGTACGCCAGGTTCAATCCTTTCTCAGATTTGCGAATTTTTACCGCAAATTTATTAAAAACTTCTCCAAAATAGCTCAACCTCTCACTTCTCTCACTAAAGGTAACACGCCTTTTAAGTGGACTCATGATGCCCAATCTGCCTTTGACTTGTTCAAACAAAAATTCACATCTGCTCCAATTCTCCGTTTCCCTGACTCTAATTTGCAGTTTGTTTTGGAAGTAGATGCTTCAAATCATGCTATTGGTGCAGTCCTCTCACAAAGAGAGAATTTATCAAAACCACTTCATCCTGTAGCCTTTTATTCAAAGACTTTAAATTCTGCTGAACAAAATTACCCTATAGGCGACAAAGAACTTTTAGCCATTAAACTTTCTTTGGAACATTGGCGACACCTTCTTGAAGGAGCTTCGATACCAACTCTGATATATACAGATCATAGGAATCTCCATTATTTGAAATCTACTAGAACTTTGTCAGCAAGACAGGTTCGCTGGAATCTCTTTTTTTCTCGCTTTAATTTCTTGATCACTTATCGTTCTGCAGGTAAGAATCAAAAGGCTGACGCGCTCTCAAGAATCAGTAACCAATCCACATCTCCACAAACAGTTCGCTCAGTGTTACCTGAAGAGAATTTCATTTCTTTTACAGCTGACATTTCTCCCATTCTAATAAAGGAACAAACTAAAGATCTAACAAAACCAACAGATCAACTCCAAGTCAATCCTCGTGGGATATACACTCATGAAAATAAAGTATACGTCCCACCTACTCTCAGACCCTCATTTCTGTGTTCTATTCACGACTCTATTCTAGCTGGCCATGCAGGTCTCCATAAGACTCAAGAACTGGCAAATAGAAACCACTGGTGGCCAACTATTTCATCTGATGTTAAGAATTATGTCAATACCTGTTCTATCTGTTCCATATCTAAAAAAGATAAACAAGCCCCTTATGGTCTCCTACTACCTCTACCGACACCAAAGAAACCTTGGTCTGAGATCGCTTTAGATTTCATTGTAGATCTTCCTTTATCATCTAAAAACAATACTATTTTGGTTGTGGTTGACCTCTTCACAAAGATGTGTCATCTCATCCCCTACAACAAACTCCCTACTGCATTGGAAACTGTACAGCTACTTATCAAAAATGTTATCAAATTACATGGTCTACCTATTTCCATATTGAGTGATAGAGGGACTCAATTCTCTAGTAAACTTTGGTACCAATTTTGCAAAACTTTTTCCGTTGAAAGGAAATTGACGACTGCTTATCATCCTCAATGTAACGGCCAGACCGAGAGATGTAATCAATGGCTGGAGCAATTTTTAAGACTGTACTGCTCCACTGATCAACATTCTTGGTCTACTTACCTTCCCTATGCTGAATTCTGCTACAACAACACCATACATGCCACTACTGGAATTACTCCATTTTTTGCCAATTATGGATTCCATCCAGTTTTTCATCTCTTCGAAACGACCAACATTTCTTCACCCAGTATTTCTGAGTTATCTAACAACATCTCATCTAATTTCAGGAGCATCGAATCCGCTATTAAGACCGCAAAGGAGGTACAAAAACGCTACTACGACCGGCATAGACGTCCTCCTCCCAATTATAATGTTGGGGATCTTGTTTTGCTCTCCACAAAACATTTACGACTCAATACTCCGTCTAAGAAACTGTCTCCTCTTTTTGTTGGTCCATACCCAGTTTCTCGTATCATCAATGCAAACGCCATCCGTCTAAAATTACCCGACTCTCTCAGAATACACCCTACATTTCACGTTTCACTCCTTAAACCATACCGGCTTCTTCGAGATTCCACAACATCCATAACTACTACTCCTGTCTCCATTGATCCTGCCTTGGAGTATGAGGTACGTGCTATACTGGATTCACGTTTTCGCAGAGGTAAATTGGAGTATCTCGTTCACTGGAAGGGTTACTCTCACGACGAAGACTCTTGGGAGCCTGCAACCAACATTTCTGCTCCACGTTTACTTTCTATATTCCACCAGCGTCATCCGGATCGTCCAAAGCCTTGAGCCCCGGAGTGGCTCCTTGAAGGGGGGATTCTGTCAGGTTTCAGCTTCTCAATTCGGTAACATTTGCTTTACACTGTGCCTTTAAGACCTGCATCAATTCTAATCCTCTTCCTATATAAGGCTCCTCCTTATTATAGCACATTGCTTAGTATTGCAGTTACTTACCTGACTGATTCCTGAGCCTATACATCAGAGTGAACGCTGTTCATATTATACTGAAGACCTATCCTTTACTACTGATTCAATATCCTTTTCAAGCACTCTTTTCTGCTATAAAGTATTTTGAGTAACCTGACCTTATTTCCTCATCTGCAAGCTCTCTTACTGAGCAGTCTGGGACTATACTAATTTCCTGTGAGCCTTCCGCTCTCCCTACCTTTCTCAACAGCTCTCACTATCCGGAACGCGGTGACGTCATCGCCGGCTGCGACTCTGCTCCTCTGGCACCCGCTCCAAACACTTGCTTGTACCTGAATTCAGCGTTTCCCAGCTCACGCTCCTACAGGGTAAGCCTGGTTCCCTGCATCTCCTATGAACCAGTATTATTATACATACGATAATTACTTTGTCTCATTGCCTCAGTATTCTCATGAGTTTTCATACCGCTTAAAGTTTGTCTTATCTCTTGCCAACCTCTCAGCTCTCTCTAAGTTGCACCGCCTGTGTTATCTATATTTTACAGATATATTTTGTATATACAATATTTTTTCCTGACATTACTTTATAGTAGTTACCCCTGCTGTTATTTTAATCACAGTGTTTTCCCTAACACATGTGGCGGCCATAGGGTGTAACTGCTAACTGCACCTGTATATTAAACATTGCATGAAGTGATTATTGTAACACATTGTTGCGCAGGTGATCCATATGTTCTTTCACTATCACATATGCAAAACAACCAATACTTTTATAAAGACATCCTAGCAGTTGTGATCCTTAATCCTTATATATATATATTTAGATCTATTTTCCTAAAATCTTACAGAAACTGAAGGCGAGATGGGTTTTTAGGTGGTGGCCAACAGGAGTTTTGAAGGCAGAGCCACAGTGCGCAATGGGCTGCATCAGGGACAGCCTGGGATAGTTGAACTTGGGGCGGGGAGTGAGCAGAGCTGGGACAGACAATGATTTCCAATAGATTACATGTAGCTGGGCTGGCACCATGATTTTCAATAGATTACGTGTGGAGCGGTACTTTGTGCTCGCACGTTAACTTTATTCAACTTCGGCTTTTTGCGTGCATCAGATACCGCGTGTATTACACGTTGAAAGTAAAAGGTTTTCACTTGCGCTCTAACCCGAAGTTACAATATCACAAATGCATTAGCCTATTCCCCCATAGAAGTCAATGGAGTGCAAAAAGTGGGGAAAAAACTAACACCCAACAAGTCGCGCAACCCGATCACCTTTTCTCAAGTGCGCTAACCCAACATGAAATATTAATATTTCACATTCCAATGATATTTACATAGAAGAATATGTTATATTCATTGTTAAATATATATTTCTACATATATCTGATTTCTCTTGGTAAAATATCTTGCTATCGATATTCTTCCGCAAGTTGTCATCTTATAAATGTATAGTTAGTCCAATAAAAAAGTATCATTGCTCAATGCAATACTCTTGTCATATTGATATCTAAATCTCTGGACTAACACGGCTACTCCAATCAACACGTATATATATATATATCTAATATCTAATATCTAAAATTTAAAATATCTAATATCTAATATTTAAAAGTACTTTGAAGAACATATTACCCATTGAAAGTAAACTGTTTTCGCTCTAACGGTAACCGGACCGGACTAGTGCAAAGATCCAAACATATCTTGTGTATGTTCACATATTCCCCCATCAAGTCAATGGAGAACAAAAGGTGGAAAAAAAAACTAACATCCCATTTTCACACAAACACGATCACAGATTTTATTTTGCCCTAAACCGACATGAAAATATGAATATTTCATAATCCAATGTTCTTTAAATAGCAGAATATGTTCTATTTATTCATAAAAAAATATTTCTACATATATCGGATAACTTTTTGCACAAATATATACGTATACCTGTATATAGCTGATTATAGGTATAGATATATACAGAGATATACAGGAATATCTATGTAGAACATTGCAATGTGAAACATTTACAGTAAATACATAGTTAAAACCTTTATTAAAAATGAATATTGCATACATATGTTTTTACATGTTTTCATCTACTTAATAGTAAAGGGCTCTAATGCACACACATATATATAAATATATACAGTATATATATATATATATATATATATATATATATATATATATATATATATATATATATATATAAAAAGTCCCAAGAACAGATCAGCACATCAAACGGTTATACAGCAGCCAGGGTGCACTTAAATAAAAATCCATAAATCCAAAGGCAAAAAAGGCACTCACTGTTCATAATAAAATGTAACTTTTAATAAGCAAAGTTTAAAACGACATAACGTTTCGGTGTTCACATAACACCTTTGTCAAATGTCAAAAATAGTTATAGACAACTTAATGCCCAACCACTCACCTATCATACCTTAACACCCATAACCTTTAATACAGTTTCGCTTGGCGCTCCTGTACGCTGATCTACCCTGTGCGCAATGACGTCATGACGTTGCTGCGTCACGTAACGTGACCACATGGTGTCACGTCGCCCAGTCAAGCTGCCATAGCAACCGGTATACAATACAAAGCGATGCATTGGTCTAGTAACAGCAAATCTACATGGATTGAATCAGAACCAATCCAATTCATCTGCCTAAGATATGTATCTCCCCCACTATTTTTTCTGCATTCTAACCATATTAATTCTTGCCTCCTGGAGCATGATCAGAAACCCGTAAGGACCCACTAGGATGAAAATCCATGTGAATAGTTCTGGGTGACTTAGTATGCATCCATTATTGGTAGGTACTGTTGAAGATTTATTTGTTGTAGAACGGTCCAAAGGCAAGGACAGTATTCAGCCCCTTAGGGACCAGAGTGTCCAGCGTATGGATCCATTTCGTTTCCACTTGTAGCAACCGGTTGTCCCTGTCACCACCCCTTCTTAATGGTGGTACATGGTCAATTAACATTGACCTCAGGCTTGATAGGCTATGATTACATTCAGCAAAGTGCCTGGCGACCGGTTGTTCCGATTCCCCCTTTTTTAATGCCTCACGTATTGCACAGCGGTGGTTAGCCATCCTGTCCCTGAAACTTGTTATGGTTTTACCAATATAAACCAGAGAACATGGACAGACTAACATATAGATGACATATGTACTAGTGCATGTTAGTCTGTGACGGATGGTAAATCGCCTATTCGTATGCGGATGCTGGAATGTCTGGCCCCTCATCATGGTATTGCAAGTAGTACAATTACCACATGTGTAGCATCCATTCTTGGACGTCTTCAGCCAGTTATCCTTCTGGTAGCATCTGACCGGATCAGTCTTCACCAGTACATCACGCAAATTTTTAGCCCTGCGGTACACCATCCTAGGTGGTTGCATTCTGTGAAAAGGGAGAGTTGGATCCGTTTCCAGGATCGGCCAATTTTTCTGAGCCGATTTCCTAAGTATGTCGCTAGTTGGAGTATAAGTGGTCACGAAATTAAGCCTTTCATTATCCGTTTTAGGCTTATCATGTCCTTTACACTTGGGGTCTTTTAACAATTCCTCCTTGACTTTTCTGACTGTTCCTTTGTCATAGCCTCTTGCTACTAACTTGTCTTCCATAGTGGTTAGTTGATCAATCATAGTGGGTACCTCACTATTATTACGAATGACCCGCATCAGCTGAGAGGTGATAATCCCCATTTTCTGATGTCTGGGATGGAAACTCCTTGCTTCTAACAAAGAATTACGATCGGTTGGCTTCGTATATAACGAAGTGCCAAATGAGCAACCATCCTCAGACATAATTTTATATATGTTAAGATCCAGGAAATGTATGGTCTCATTACTAAATTCTAACTTGAACCTTATGGGACTGTCCATGGTGTTCAAACCTGTCACCCACTCCTGTAGTTCCTCTTTGCTACCCCCCCATACCAGAAGGACATCATCGATGTACCGTACATAGTATCTGATATGGGGATGAGCAAATGGTCTCATTAGAGTCTGTTCGTACCAGGCCATATATAGATTGGCATATGTGGGTGCCATGTTCGAACCCATGGCTGTCCCTGACACCTGCAAAAAAGTAACCATTCTTGAACTTAAAAAAGTTTTTCTCTAAGCACATGGTAAGTAGTTCGCACAGGAATTCAATAGGAGGACCCTCATAAAGGGGGTTCCCAGTCACCATGGACCTGACAGCCGCCATCGGGGGGGGGAATCGGAACAACCGGTCGCCAGGCACTTTGATGAATGTAATCATAGCCTATCAAGCCTGAGGTCAATGTTAATCGACCATGTACCACCATTAAGAAGGGGTGGTGACAGGGACAACCGGTTGCTACAAGTGGAAACGAAATGGATCCATACGCTGGACACTCTGGTCCCTAAGGGGCTGAATACTGTCCTTGACTTTGGACCGTTCTACAACAAATAAATCTTCAACAGTACCTACCAATAATGGATGCATACTAAGTCACCCAGAACTATTCACATGGATTTTCATCCTAGTGGGTCCTTACGGGTTTCTGATCATGCTCCAGGAGGCAAGAATTAATATGGTTAGAATGCAGAAAAAATAGTGGGGGAGATACATATCTTAGGCAGATGAATTGGATTGGTTCTGATTCAATCCATGTAGATTTGCTGTTACTAGACCAATGCATCGCTCATATGTCCCTGCTATCCATGATTGATCGTTTTTTAAACTGTAATTACATGGGATTATAATTTTTAATGATTTGCGCCCCTGTCACATGATCTTCACTGTGAGCAACATGTGTTGCTGTGGTTGGTAACTACAGACCAATGTATAGTGCCTAGTACATTATTGATGGGCTGTTATGCCCATTCACTTTTGGAATCGGGATCTATTAGCCCGATATAGCCACGGTGGTATTGTATACCGGTTGCTATGGCAGCTTGACTGGGCGACGTGACACTGTGTGGTCACGTTACGTGACGCAGCAACGTCATGACGTCATTGCGCACAGGGTAGATCAGCGTACAGGAGCACCAAGCGAAACTGTATTTAAGGTAATGGGTGTTAAGGTATGATAGGTGAGTGGATGGGCATTAAGTTGTCTATAACTATTTTTGACATTTGACAAAGGTGTTATGTGAACACCGAAACGTTATGTCGTTTTAAACTTGGCTTATTAAAAGTTACATTTTATTATGAACAGTGAGTGCCTTTTTTGCCTTTGTATATATATATATATATATATATATATATATATATATATATGTATACATATATTTTTATGTGTTTATATGTGTATATATGTCTGTAAATAAACATATACACACATAAAGAAATACGTACACACATATAAACATTATATATATATATATATATATATATACACACATACTACATATAAATATTTAGACATGTATGTATCTCTATGTTAACCCCTTGAGTGCTAACGTTGCTAGCACTCACCCAACTTGAGGGCAATCTGGGGGCTCCCATTGACTCCCACCCCAGCGACCGGGCATGTATACTGACAGGCATCGCTGGGGCTTCCCGTTTTGCGTGGTGACGTCAGGTGCAATGACGTAATTACGTCACTGTGCAACTTTTTTTTATTTAAAAATTTCAATGGACAATATAGGGAAAGGGGCATGCTGCTTAGAAGCCTGTATATCAGGCATCTAAGCAGCTACAGACGCCCAAGACCCACCGTTGGAAAGGTAATAACCTAACCTTTCCAACGATTTAAGTCTGAGGGATCTGGAAAAAAAACTTAAATCCAGCTTAGCTGCAATATCCCTTAATATCTCTTTCATGAAATACAGAAATTTGTATATGTAGGTATTCCTATTTATGCAGTTAACAATAGTGAATGATAACTGATACCTCTTAGGAATAACAATAAAAGTATAATGAAATGAGGAGTAAGCTTGCAGTCACAGATATTCAGAGAAGCATATACATGGACTCACTAAATTACTAGTGTGGAACAGGAATAGTTAAGTAGTATTCACCAATAAACATGTAGTAGGTCGCTTAAGACAGATCAATAAGGCTTTAGCTCTATTAATTTTCATAGACACTAAATTAAACAGGAAAATTGAAGTAGACACTTAATCTAAGTACTTGCGTTATATCCCCAAGGTCTAATGACGGTAGGTAGGGTCCGTTTGAGATGAGAGGAGCTGCTGAGCGGTATCACTTGTTTGGTAACTCTCCGGCTTTCTGTGTCTGTGCTGGCAGCGGGTTGAGACTTCCGCATCAACACGCTGCAGGAGTTGTGACGTTAGCGTGCAGGGGATCAGCATGTGTGAGAGAGGAACTCTGAAGAGCGAGTTACAAATGAAATTTGTGTCAGTAAGAGGTAAAGGGGTTAACGCTCAAGTACTGAGTTAGAATGCTGGTGATCTGATTCTTTTGTATTCCAATTGCTTTACTTAGGAGCTTTAGGTAAAGAATATTGAAGGTACTCTTTTCCTATGCGTTTGCAATTATCAAGCAACTGTGTAGTGCTTAAGTCCCTCCTTATATAGATGATCAGGTAGGTGAGACTGAATAACCCTTAAAGGGCCAGATATTACCACATATAATCTACTAAAGGAGTAGATATATGACAGATCCCTCCCGTCAGGATGCCCTCCATCCTCCAGCAGCACCTGGTTTCGTAGGATTTTTGGTATGGAATTCTGAAAGTAGTTGAGGAGCATGAAGGTTAGAATGTCGTACCCAAGAATCTTCTTCTAAACCATAACCCTTCCAGTGAACGAGATATTCAACTCTTCTCCAACGTATATGGGAGTCGAGGATTTGTTCTATTTCGTATTCAGATTGATTTGGTTCGGTTGCGACAGGGGGGTTGGCACTTGGCGGTTGTCTGTTGTCAGTTCCAAGGAAAGGTTTCAGGCGGGATACATGAAAGGATGGATGTATCCTTAGTGTTGGTGGAAGTTTGAGAGTGACAGCATTCGGATTGATGATCTTTATGATGGTATATGGCCCAATGAATTGATTTGCGAGTTTTTTACAGGGTACCGTCAGTCTAAGGTGTTTTGTAGAGAGTAAAACTCTGTCTCCAACTTTAAAAGTTGGAGGGTTACATCTTTTTGTATCGTAATATCTTTTTTGAGTGGATTTGGCATCTTCTAGATGTCTTTTTAATAGTGTTAGAGAGGCCTTGATGTTTTGGGAGTAATCTGTGATGGTAGGATTGTTGGATACAAGGTCTCGACCAAGAAGAGACTTAGGATGGTATCCATAGGTAGCATGGAATGGTGAAGTTTTGGTGGACAAATTTATTGAATTATTATACGCGAATTCAGCTAATGGTAGCCACTCCGCCCAGTCATCTTGAAGATGGGAAACGTAACACCGAAGGTACTGTTCCAAGGTTTGGTTGGTACGTTCAGTCAATCCATTGGATTGAGGGTGGAAGGCGGTAGTGAGTCTTGACGAGATTTGTAGTATTCGACATAATTCCTTCCAAAATATGGAGGTGAATTGTGTCCCACGGTCCGACACGATGGAAGTGGGTAGTCCATGGAGTTTCACTACATGAGACATGAAAATTTTTGCAGTGGTGATGGCAGTTGTTAATGATTTTAATGGGATGAATAGTGCTAATTTGGTGAGATGATCGATGACCACTAGAATGGTGGTGTATTGGTTTGAAGGGGGCAATTCTACTATGAAGTCCATAGCTATCATAGACCAAGGAACCTCTGGAATGGGTAAGGAACACATAAGACCAAATGGTTTATGATGGTCTTTCTTGTTTCGAGCGCATGTATCGCACTTGGTCACATAATCGACTACATCCTGATTTAGATGTGGCCACCAAAAAGTCCTTTTGAGGAGTTCTAATGTTTTTGTGATACCGGGGTGTCCTGAGAGTGGGGTATCATGGTAATGTCGTATGAGTTCTTGGCGTAAAGATGATGGTATGTAGGTTTTGTTATTGTGAGTCAATAACCCTGTTTTTTCATTCTTTTCACAGAATGAAGGAATATCCGTATCTGATTGTAAAGCGTTTAATATCTCTGTGAGTAAGGTAGTTGCCGAAGCGATGATTTTTTGGGGAGCAATGATATACTTTTTCCCTGGTTCTTCTGTGGATGGTTCAAGAGATCTGGACAGAGCGTCTGCCTTAACATTCTTAGAACCTGGTCTGTAGGTTATTAAGAAGTCAAACCTGTCAAGAAATAGGGCCCACCGAACCTGTCTGGACGAAAGAGTTTTATTGTTCCTGAGATATTGGAGATTCTTGTGATCGGTGAAGATATAGAAAGGTTTGGAGGTGCCTTCGAGTAGATGCCTCCAATGTTCCAAGGCACATTTAATGGCTAACAATTCTTTATCTCCTACGGAATAGTTTTGTTCTGCATTTGTGAGTGTTCTTGAATAATATGCAACTGGATGTAGGTTGGGATTATTTAAGGATTGTTGAGAGAGTACAGCCCCGATTCCAGCGTTAGAGGCATCGACCTCTACTGTAAATTGGTAGTCTGGATGAGGGAGTTGTAAAATTGGTGAGGAGGAGAATTTCCTTTTTAAGAGTTTGAATGCAACTTGAGCTTCCTTATTCCATACGAATTTTTGTTTACCAGTTAACCTGGTTAGTGGTTTGACAATGGTAGAGAAATTTCTTATAAATCGTCTATAAAAGTTGGCAAACCCAAGGAAACGTTGTAATGATTTTACTGAAGTGGGTCTAGCCCATTTGAGTATAGCGGAAACCTTTTCGGGATCCATTGTAATTCCTGTAGGTGAGATTATGTATCCCAGAAATTTGATAGTCTTTACATGGAAACAACACTTCTCCATCTTGGCGTAGAGTTGATGTTCACGTAGTCTTGCTAACACCCATCTTACATGTTTTGTATGTTCGTTTTTGTTACGAGAGTAGATTAAAATGTCATCTAAGTAAATTACCACGCACACATCCATTAGATCTTTAAAGATATCATTGATAAAATACTGGAATGTGGCTGGTGCATTGGTGAGTCCAAAAGGCATGACGTTATATTGGAACAAACCATAACGGGTTCTAAAGGCCGTTTTCCATTCATCCCCACTCTTCATCCTGATAAGGTTATAAGCACCCTTTAGGTCTAATTTTGTGAAAATTATAGCTTCACTTAACCTTTCTAGAAGCTCAGGGATGAGAGGAAGGGGGTATCTGTTTTTTATGGTTATGGAATTGAGAGCTCTGTAATCTATAATGGGTCTTTTTGTTCCGTCCTTATTAGTGACAAAAAAAATGCCTGCTGCTGCAGAGGAAGTAGTGGGTGAAATAAAGCCCTTACGCAAGTTATCATCAAGGTATTCCCTCAAGAACTGTAGTTCTTTCTGAGATAGGAGGAATATTCTTCCAAACGGTATGACTGCACCAGGTTTTGTATCAATTGGGCAGTCATAGGGTCGATGTGGAGGAAGGTTTTCTGCTTCTTTCAGATTGAATACATCTGAAAATTCAGTGTATTCTTCGGGTAGAGCATTTATTGCAAGATTAATTTGAGTGTAAGGAACACAAGTAGAAGAAGAGTAGGAAGAATTAAAGTCTACCTTATTGTTTGACCAATCAATGGAGGGATTATGTTTATGTAACCATGGATAACCCAAGATAATGGGATGTATGGAACCTGGAATGATGTCATATGTGATATATTCTTTGTGACCAGTGTTGTGGTAAGAAGTGGGATAGTGTGATGTGTAATGGGACCCTTTAAGTAATTAGACCCATCAATAACTTTGACATAAACTGGTATTTCTTTCATCACACAGGGTATTTTATTATCAGTAACAATTTTCTGATCAATGAACAATCCGAAAGCACCGGAGTCAATCATAGCCTCGCTCTGGTAGAGGTGTTGGTCCCACTGTAAAGACATAGATATGATTAAATGTGTTTTTACTTTGGAAAATGTATTAGGGATACTGTAAGAAGTCTTACCCTTCTTTTGACGGAGGAGGAGAGGACATGTTGACACCCCATGGTCTTTATTGGCGCAGTACATACATAGATTGGACAAACGGCGTCTTGTCTTTTCCTCTTGAGTTAGAGGACCTTTTATGGTTCCAATTTCCATTGCCACAGTTGGTGTTGTGGGCTTATCATAATGTATTGGATAATGCTTTTTTGTAAAAGTCTCGGGGTGTTGCCTTTCCATCTTTCGTTCTCTGTAGCGTCAATCCATCGATATACAAACTTTTATTAAAGCATCCAGAGTTTCAGGTAACTCTATACGAGAAAGTTAATCTTTGAGGTGTTCTGATAATCCCAGCCTGAATTGATTCTTCAGGCTGACCACATTCCATTGTGAGTCAGTAGCCCAGAGTTGGAATTCGGCTATATAATCCTCCACCGCTCGTTTGCATTGTCTTAAGGATCTCAGGTTTTGCTCAGCTGTACTCTGTTTGTTAGTGTCTTCATAAAGTGTGGACATGGCAGCAAATTTTTTTTCTAAAGAATCTAGCATAGGATCCCCAGACTCAAAGAATCTATTGGCCCAAGCTCTGGGTTCCCCAGTCAGGTATGATATTGTAGTACAGACTTTTATTCTCTCTGTACTGTACGTTTTAGGCTTCATAACAAATAACAGCATACATGAATTCTTAAATTTTGATCTAACCCCTGAGAATGGGTGGGGTGGATTGATTTGTGGTTCTGGATGATCAGTGGGTTTCTGCGTGAAATAATCATTCATTAAGCTTTTGAGTGTATTGTTTTCAGTCTTTAGTTCATTTAAACCCTGTGCAAGTAGTTCAACCTTTTGATTTAGAGTGCCAATTTCATTGGTCATTTGTGCAGGATCCATTTTTATATAATAATTTTGAGGCTTGATAATACTGCAATATCCCTTAATATCTCTTTCATGAAATACAGAAATTTGTATATGTAGGTATTCCTATTTATGCAGTTAACAATAGTGAATGATAACTGATACCTCTTAGGAATAACAATAAAAGGATAATGAAATGAGGAGTAAGCTTGCAGTCACAGATATTCAGAGAAGCATATACCTGGACTCTTATAACATACTCCGGTATTGGAATCTGGGTAAAGAACTTGGAATTTCCTTCACTGTTAGACAGCTTAGTGATAGTATGAGTCACTAAATTACTAGTGTGGAACAGGAATGGTTAAGTAGTATTCACCAATAAACATGTAGTAGGTCGCTTAAGACAGATCAATTAGGCTTTAGCTCTATTAATTTTCATAGACACTAAATTAAACAGAAGAATCGAAGTAGACACTTAATCTAAGTACTTGCGTTATATCCCCAAGGTCTAATGACGGTAGGTAGGGTCCATTCGAGATGAGAGGAGCTGCTGAGCGGTATCACTTGTTTGGTAACTCTCCGGCTTTCTGTGTCTGTGCTGGCAGCGGGTTCTGACTTCCGCATCCACACGCTGCAGGAGTTGTGACGTCAGCGTGCAGGGGAACAGCGTGTGTGAGAGAGGAACTCTGAAGAGCGAGTTACAAATGAAATTTGTGTCAGTAAGAGGTAAAGGGGTTAACGCTCAAGTACTGAGTTAGAATGCTGGTGATCTGATTCTTTTGTATTCCAATTGCTTTACTTAGGAGCTTTAGGTAAAGAATATTGAAGGTACTCTTTTCCTATGCGTTTGCAATTATCAAGCACCTGTGTAGTGCTTAAGTCCCTCCTTATATAGATGATCAGGTAGGTGAGACTGAATAACCCTTAAAGGGCCAGATATTACCACATATAATCTACTAAAGGAGTAGATATATGACATTAGCACTCAATTAAATCATTTTGCCATGTGTTTTTTTTTTTTAACACCAGAGATCTCATATAACTTTTTTGTGAATTTTTTTTTCTAATAATTTTTATTAGATAGTGTTATTAAATGAGTGTAACTGTACTTTGTAATGAATTTTTGATGTATTTTGTGCAACTTTTTATTTTCAGGACAGTTAACCACAGCTCTGAGATTGCGGTAAAGTGGCTCCCGGAGGTAAGCAGAGCGTAGATGGAGAGAACTTTGACCTTAGGATGAGGAGGCCCATGATTGGGTGGAAGTTCACTCAGGGTGGAGCTATGGAGGCGGTATTTAGAGGAAGACTGGCGGGAAAGACAGCAGTTTTTTGTGAACAGGTTAGGGAAAACATCTTTAGCTGCATTCTTTCCCGCCAGCCTTCAGCATGGCTTCCGTTGAGGATCTGTTGCAGAGGCTTAGAGAGGCGGCTGTTGGCAATGGAACTACCTTGCTGGATTCCTGGATCCAATCACTCCTGGAGATCCGTCCTGAGGTTCCGGTCGTTGAGCAGGCCGTGGCGAGGCAGAAGTCCTCCAGGCGTTCCAGGCCCCCGGATTGTCTCAGCCCTGATGTAGGGAGGCGTCAGGGAGTTAGTAAGAGGAGAAGTCCAAGTGCGGGAAGGCTGTCGGCATGCGGTGACGTCGGTGGGGCAAGTGGGGCGTGCTGCAGAGTCATCCTTGGAAGTGGTGAGCATTGGGGAGCGGGACCAGATCGCCTGTTCAGGGCGTGCCACCAAGGGTTCTAACGATGGCGGTAAGGTGGCACACGGTCCATGTGGGCCTGAGACCTCGGGGGAGGAGCTTCCTGGGCAGCAAGTTAGTTACGGCCCAGATGGGCCTCAAGTGGATTATGTTGGGGTGGTAGAGGACAGCGGGAGTGAGGGGGAGGGTTTATGGCCTGCTGGTCCTGCTGCAACTGTGAGTGGGGGAGCGTGGGGAGCCTCATGTGCTGTTATGAGTGATACTGGGCCTCTTGAGGGGGAGCAGTCTCAGGGTGGTGGGGGTGTTTCTGAGAGGCTGTTGGTGGATAGGGAGTATGGGTCTGGTGATGAGGGGGAAATTGAATTAGACGCCGGGGTGGTTGACCATTATTTGAACTCCTCAGAGGAGAAATGTGTCCCTCCTTCCCCCAGGCTCAGGGTTGGCCTGTCGTCCATTTTAGGGTAGTGGGTAGTCAGCCTCTCCCTGCGGCCAGGTCTGTTTTTTCACAGTCTCTTCATGAGGTGTCTTGGTCCTCGAGGGTTGTATGTGAGGAGGGTACCTCACACGGTAGTTTTTCTTTTTCAGGTCACAGTTCTTCCGGACAATGGCCTGTGGCTCAGCCGGGCCCGTCCGCAGCGACAGAAGGGTATGACAGCCTTGAGGAGGACTTCTCTGGCCTGCACGGCTCCTGAACGGAGTCCATTCATTTGGAGCCTGATGACAGCATGCAGCAGGAGGTTCATCCTGTAGGTTTGAGTCAAGTGAGGCAGGAGGGCACAGCCTGGGTTTCAGGGTTGGCCATGGGTCAGAGTGGGGCCAGGTTGTCCACAGTGGCCACTAGGGGCAGTAGGGCTGGGGTTACATGGCTAGGTAGGCCGGGAGACTATGCTGTTGTATCTAGGGGCAGGTCGTGGAAATGGCCAGTGTCTGTAGTTGCATGGTCTGGTGAGGGGGCAGTGTGGCTCCTAAGAGAGGAAGGGGTGGTGTTACGGCTCGGGGTACCAGCCTGCACTGGGGGGATGGGAAGGTAGAGGTTTCCTTCCCCTGGATATGTGTTCATGTTCTGCTGTTTTTCAGGATCAACTACGGCAGCCAGATCAGCCTTGGACGGCTGCCATAACATAGCTGGCACTTTTCTGGAGAGGGCCTGGGTCCTGGAGGCTGGGGCTCGTGCTCCGGTTCTGGGAAGGGTCGAGGTGCGCAGTGAAGCAATGGCGGTCTCTAAGGAAACTAGTGTTCCCTCAGCTGTTCTGGTGTCAGGGGTGGCAGATGTCCCGGCGAGTGTAGTCACTAAGCCGGCTGGGAGGGTTGAATTGAGGGTGGCGGACACAGCAATGTCCAGGTCTTGCCTATGCTCAATTGGCCCCTTGGGTATGCATCTGACGGCGGATGTGAAGGAAAAAATATATAAGCGGGAGTTTATTGAATTATTCTCCCTTCTTCTGCTTGAGCAGTCTTTTGAAATCCCTGAGGATTCGAAGAAAGACGTTGCCAAGAAAGAGGTAGAGGAGCGTAAAAAACAGTAGAGAAAATTGCCAAAAGCCTTTACCAATTGGTTCCAGGCTTTTGTTATTTATGCGAGTGTGTTTGCGGGTCGGTTTCCGGACCAAGGCAGGGCGTTGTTTTGTTATTTGGATGAGGTTGCGGCGGCTCAGAGGACATAAGGGGTATGGCCTGGTGGTCCTATGATGAGCAGTTTCACCAGCGTTTGTTGGTAAAATCAGATATGAGGTGGGATGACCGGGACATGAGGCTGTGGCTCAAGATTATGACGCCGCTGAGGGCCTCTCAGTCCTTTTGGTCTGGTGTCGGTGGCCAACTTACCGGTGGGTCGCCGACGTCGGTTAAGAGAGGGTTTTGTTTCGCCTATAACGAGAGAATTTTCAAATGGGGAGCTGCATGCAAATTTAAGCATGAATGATCCGGGTGTGGGGGCTCCCACCCCTATGCTAAGTGTTTCCGCAAGGGCAAGAGTTCCGGGAATGGCGACGCATCTGACAAAGGGGGTAACCCCGGTGAAGTATGGCGGGATAGAGCCTTGGCCCTGTAACGTCGCTCAGTTTTTTTTGGCATTACTATTGATTCTGAAAAATGGAATAAGGTGTCTGACCTGTTGGCGGTGATTGAGCGGTCGCTGTTGGATAAGAAAGTCACTCTCAGGGAGCTCCAATCCTTGGTAGGCAAGTTGAGCTTTGCCTGCAGGATTATCCCAATTGGGAGGGTTTTCTGCAGGAGATTATCTTTGGCCACCGGTGGGGTTGTGAAGCCACATCATTTTGTGCGGCTTTCTAAGGAGCTGAAGGATGATTTAAGGGTGTGGCAGCATTTCCTTCTGGGTTTTAATGGCTCATCTATGATTCAAAAGGAATGGGTGTCTAATGAGGAGCTGGGTTTGGTGACTGACTCGGCAGGTGGTTGTGGTTTTGGGGCCTATTTTATGGGCCATTGGTGTGCTTCTATTGTGGCCAGATGATGTATTTTATTTATGTTTCTAATCTGATTGTGTCTCAGGAGTCTGTCTAGGTAAACTGATTGTGTTCCTGTGTGATTATGTTAACTAGACTGCCCAACATCAGATTGTCTGAGTAAACTTTCCTCCCCAGTTAATTAACTTGATATGTTAATCTGTTTTACCTGTGAATAGACAATTGTTAGAGGTTTGATGTATTGTTCATATGTTTGCTTTTACTGTTTAACTGTTTAACCAATTCCCACTGTAACCTGAAGCTCTGTGACTCTGGAATACCAGGGTGTATAAATATGTGTGCTGCTTTTAAATAAAGTGTTCATTTTGTGTTCAGACCACTGAGTGCTGCCTCAGTTATGTTCCCCTCCATAACTTTAGACTGCGGTCAAAGGGAGATACCAGGAGCTATTGCTCTAGATAAAGGGATGTCCAGGACAAGGGAAGTGTTCTGACGGAGGTACTCATTTGGGGTACCAGGCGGACCATCACAGACTTGTTATCTAGCCCTTTATTAGATATGAATATTGCATAAATATGCTTTTACATATTTTCAGCTACTTTACTGAAAAGGGCTCCAATGCACTTATATAGGTCACCCCCATCCTTAAAAAACCCTCCCTGGACCCAAATTCTCCTGCTGCTTCTCACTGCTTCCCCTAGCTTCAAAAGTCCTGGAAAAACTTGTTTTCGATCGCCTAAGCTGCTTCCTGTCCTCTAACTCCTTGCTTGACCCCCTGCAATCTGTTCTGACCAAGGTGACTAATGATCTTCTTTCTGTTGAAAACACCGGCCACTACTCTATGCTTATCTTACCTGACTTCACTGCTGCCTTTGACACCCTTGACCATCCCTTCCTACTACAGACTCTCAGCTCTCTTGGTCTCTGTAGCACTGCCCTCTCCTGGATTTACTCTTTTCTCTCTAACAGGTCCTTTTCTGTGTCATTTTCTGGTGACTCCTCCTCTTCATTGCCTCTGCCTGTTGGAGAACCTCAAGGATCTATTCTGGGTTCTCTACTTTTCTCCATTTATAATTCTTCACTGGGTAAACTTATTAACAGCTATAGCTTCAAATATCACCTCTTTACTGATGATACTCAGATATAACTCTCCACCCCTGCTCTATCTCCCTCTGTCCTTTATCAGTGACTGCTTATCTGGCATTTCTTCCTGTATGGCCTCTCACCACCTAACATGTCCAAGACTGAGCTCCTTTTTATCCCCCCCTCTAACACTACTCTGTTTTTTTATTTGTATCTTTTCTGTCACTGTTGGCATCAGATTGTCTGAGTAAACTTTCCTCCCCAGTTAATTAACTTGATATGTTAATCTGTTTTACCTGTGAATAGACAATTGTTAGAGGTTTGATGTATTGTTCATATGTTTGCTTTTACTGTTTAACTGTTTAACCAATTCCCACTGTAACCTGAAGCTCTGTGACTCTGGAATACCAGGGTGTATAAATATGTGTGCTGCTTTTAAATAAAGTGTTCATTTTGTGTTCAGACCACTGAGTGCTGCCTCAGTTATGTTCCCCTCCATAACTTTAGACTGCGGTCAAAGGGAGATACCAGGAGCTATTGCTCTAGATAAAGGGATGTCCAGGACAAGGGAAGTGTTCTGACGGAGGTACTCATTTGGGGTACCAGGCGGACCATCACAGACTTGTTATCTAGCCCTTTATTAGATATGAATATTGCATAAATATGCTTTTACATATTTTCAGCTACTTTACTGAAAAGGGCTCCAATGCACTTATATAGGTCACCCCCATCCTTAAAAAACCCTCCCTGGACCCAAATTCTCCTGCTGCTTCTCACTGCTTCCCCTAGCTTCAAAAGTCCTGGAAAAACTTGTTTTCGATCGCCTAAGCTGCTTCCTGTCCTCTAACTCCTTGCTTGACCCCCTGCAATCTGTTCTGACCAAGGTGACTAATGATCTTCTTTCTGTTGAAAACACCGGCCACTACTCTATGCTTATCTTACCTGACTTCACTGCTGCCTTTGACACCCTTGACCATCCCTTCCTACTACAGACTCTCAGCTCTCTTGGTCTCTGTAGCACTGCCCTCTCCTGGATTTACTCTTTTCTCTCTAACAGGTCCTTTTCTGTGTCATTTTCTGGTGACTCCTCCTCTTCATTGCCTCTGCCTGTTGGAGAACCTCAAGGATCTATTCTGGGTTCTCTACTTTTCTCCATTTATAATTCTTCACTGGGTAAACTTATTAACAGCTATAGCTTCAAATATCACCTCTTTACTGATGATACTCAGATATAACTCTCCACCCCTGCTCTATCTCCCTCTGTCCTTTATCAGTGACTGCTTATCTGGCATTTCTTCCTGTATGGCCTCTCACCACCTAACATGTCCAAGACTGAGCTCCTTTTTATCCCCCCCTCTAACACTACTCTGTTTTTTTATTTGTATCTTTTCTGTCACTGTTGGCATCAGATTGTCTGAGTAAACTTTCCTCCCCAGTTAATTAACTTGATATGTTAATCTGTTTTACCTGTGAATAGACAATTGTTAGAGGTTTGATGTATTGTTCATATGTTTGCTTTTACTGTTTAACTGTTTAACCAATTCCCACTGTAACCTGAAGCTCTGTGACTCTGGAATACCAGGGTGTATAAATATGTGTGCTGCTTTTAAATAAAGTGTTCATTTTGTGTTCAGACCACTGAGTGCTGCCTCAGTTATGTTCCCCTCCATAACTTTAGACTGCGGTCAAAGGGAGATACCAGGAGCTATTGCTCTAGATAAAGGGATGTCCAGGACAAGGGAAGTGTTCTGACGGAGGTACTCATTTGGGGTACCAGGCGGACCATCACAGACTTGTTATCTAGCCCTTTATTAGATATGAATATTGCATAAATATGCTTTTACATATTTTCAGCTACTTTACTGAAAAGGGCTCCAATGCACTTATATAGGTCACCCCCATCCTTAAAAAACCCTCCCTGGACCCAAATTCTCCTGCTGCTTCTCACTGCTTCCCCTAGCTTCAAAAGTCCTGGAAAAACTTGTTTTCGATCGCCTAAGCTGCTTCCTGTCCTCTAACTCCTTGCTTGACCCCCTGCAATCTGTTCTGACCAAGGTGACTAATGATCTTCTTTCTGTTGAAAACACCGGCCACTACTCTATGCTTATCTTACCTGACTTCACTGCTGCCTTTGACACCCTTGACCATCCCTTCCTACTACAGACTCTCAGCTCTCTTGGTCTCTGTAGCACTGCCCTCTCCTGGATTTACTCTTTTCTCTCTAACAGGTCCTTTTCTGTGTCATTTTCTGGTGACTCCTCCTCTTCATTGCCTCTGCCTGTTGGAGAACCTCAAGGATCTATTCTGGGTTCTCTACTTTTCTCCATTTATAATTCTTCACTGGGTAAACTTATTAACAGCTATAGCTTCAAATATCACCTCTTTACTGATGATACTCAGATCTAACTCTCCACCCCTGCTCTATCTCCCTCTGTCCTTTATCAGTGACTGCTTATCTGGCATTTCTTCCTGGATGGCCTCTCACCACCTAACATGTCCAAGACTGAGCTCCTTTTTATCCCCCCTCTAACACTACTCTGTTTTTTTATTTGTATCTTTTCTGTCACTGTTGGCAGCATCACTATCTCCCCATTACCCCAAGTCTGTTGCCCCAGAGTTACACTCTCCCCCCTTCAATCCATCCTAAATGCTTCTACCAGGCTAATCCACCTTTTTAGATGCTCTGTATCTGCTGCACCTCTCTGCAAGTCCCTTTACTGGCTCCCCATTAACAGCAGCATTACATTCAAAATTTTCACTCTGACCTACAAAGTCCTTACCAACGTCTCTCCCCACTACCTGTCCTCACTAATAAACAAATATACTCCAGCCTGCCCACTAAGGTCCAACAATGACCTGCTCCTTGCATCTTCTACCATCACTTCTTCCCATGCTAGACTACAGGACTTCTCTTGTGCGGCACCAACCCACTGTAACACACTTCCTTGCGCTGTCAGACTTTCCCCTAATCTGTCCTCTTTTAAACGCTCCATAAAGACGTTTTTGTTCAGGGAAAGCTAAACCCAGTAACAAATTAATTCCACTTACCTAATAATTGCCCTCATCTAACTCTGTAGTAACATAATTCTCACCTTTGCAGTCCTCACTTCCTGTCTCTCACCCTCCCATCCTTCTCGGTTGTAAGTTCCCACGGGAATATGGCCCTTAATTCCTCCCGTATTTGTTTGATACATTTTTTCCTGTGTCTTAAAAATATTTTATCGTCATTGTACTTTTATCTTTTGTACCCATGGGCTGCGTTATTTTCTTATGCTTTATAACTAAAGAATACTAATAATATGTGTATATATGTCTGTAAATACTTATGTACACATATAAATACATATGTACACACATATATACACATATGTGCATGCGCTGAAAGGTTAGTGCACGCATACGCACCAATCATAGGCTCTAGTACTGACACTTTGCACACACTGTCATGCACATTTTAGAAATAAAAACTGGCTTTGAATGCTTTTTTTTAACAGCGTATATATTGTTTCTTTTAATCTTCACCAGGGCTATGTTGACCCATAATACTTTACACTGAAAAGTTCCTTTAATTAAATTCATATGCTCTGTCTGATGCATCATCTAGGATATTTTACAGCTTTTAATTGGTCAAATTAATTTTCACACAAAAACAAAGAAAATACTCATATCTATGAATTTTCTCAATAACTTACATACCTCACTGCTAAACTATTTTAACCGTTTTAAATTTCTCTCACTTTTTATTTCTTGAGGTCAAAACGCAGTGCAAATTGAATCTGAATTTGCAGTGGGACTTTTATTTAGGAGATTTGCCACATAAAACCTGTGCAAACTCATGCAATGTAAATGTATTAAATAAATGCCCCCCTCTTTTTGGAAGATGAGTTAAATCGAATGAAATAGGATACGTAACTGAATTTCTTGAGGCTGCTTGAAAAGATACGCACATTGGAATATTCAGGGAAAACTGCCAAGTAGAACAGAGTGAGGCTTCCTTTTGGGCCCTGGACTTGGAGCCAAAAACAGCTGCCTGGGGACAAACAAGTGTCATAAATTATAACCGTCCTCCGACTGTCTGCTGCAGAACAGGCACGTGCCAGATACACATACACACAGAACCATTATTGCCTCTGAAGAGACAATGCACAATATACAGCAACGTGTATTATTAATAAATTACTTTCACTATTGTATTGTAACAAAAAGAGGTTGAGTTTTGGTTGCCGCATGTAAATTGTTTTGCCATTTAGTGCTGTGTAAAAGGATTATTTACATTAACCCTTTAATGTAGAGAGATGTATAGTAAAGCAGTTCTGGGCGATTCTGTCTTCAATCACTGAATTCAGCCCTTTTTATCATTTCACTGGCAATTCCGATTGTACCGTACGACAGATCCCTTTTCATCATTTCACTGGCAATTCCGATCGTACCGTACGACAGATCCCTTTTTATCATTTCACTGGCAATTCCGATTGTACCGTACGACAGATCCCTTTTTATCATTTCACTGGCAATTCCGATTGTACCGTACGACAGATCCCTTTTTATCATTTCACTGGCAATTCCGATTGTACCGTACGACAGATCCCTTTTTATCATTTCACTGGCAATTCCGATTGTATCGTACGACAGATCCCTTTTCATCATTTCACTGGCAATTCCGATTGTACCGTACGACAGATCCCTTTTTATCATTTCACTGGCAATTCCGATTGTACCGTACGACAGATCCCTTTTTATCATTTCACTGGCAATTCCGATTGTACCGTACGACAGATCCCTTTTCATCATTTCACTGGCAATTCCGATCGTACCGTACGACAGATCCCTTTTTATCATTTCACTGGCAATTCCGATTGTACCGTACGACAGATCCCTTTTTATCATTTCACTGGCAATTCCGATTGTATCGTACGACAGATCCCTTTTCATCATTTCACTGGCAATTCCGATTGTACCGTACGACAGATCCCTTTTTATCATTTCACTGGCAATTCCGATTGTACCGTACGACAGATCCCTTTTTATCATTTCACTGGCAATTCCGATTGTACCGTACGACAGATCCCTTTTCATCATTTCACTGGCAATTCCGATTGTACCGTACGACAGATCCCTTTTTATCATTTCACTGGCAATTCCGATTGTACCGTACGACAGATCCCTTTTTATCATTTCACTGGCAATTCCGATTGTACCGTACGACAGATCCCTTTTTATCATTTCACTGGCAATTCCGATTGTACCGTACGACAGATCCCTTTTTATAATTTCACTGGCAATTCCGATTGTACCGTACGACAGATCCCTTTTTATCATTTCACTGGCAATTCCGATTGTACCGTACGACAGATCCCTTTTCATCATTTCACTGGCAATTCCGATTGTACCGTACGACAGATCCCTTTTCATCATTTCACTGGCAATTCCGATTGTACCGTACGACAGATCCCTTTTCATCATTTCACTGGCAATTCCGATTGTACCGTACGACAGATCCCTTTTCATCATTTCACTGGCAATTCCGATTGTACCGTACGACAGATCCCTTTTCATCATTTCACTGGCAATTCCGATTGTAACGTACGACAGATCCCTTTTTATCATTTCACTGGCAATTCCGATTGTAACGTACGACAGATCCCTTTTTATCATTTCACTGGCAATTCCGATTGTACCATACAACAGATCCCTTTTTAAAATATTCCCTTTACCATTGGGCCCTAGTGCTCTGAAGTTACTGGGCTGGGTGCCCATGCTGGCATTACAGATGGCGCTATTTGTGCGCCAGAAGCAGCTTGGCTGCAGAATTAAAACTTGAAGCTGCACGAGAAGGTATAAAAGCGTCATTATGTGCTGGTTTATTTTATCATGAAGACTCCGGTGTTTCAGCGCTATTCATCTTGGTTTCACCACAGCTTTTATTTAATTTCTGCTACTGACTTCTGGAACAGGTTTTTTGTTCCTGCTGCCTTTATCATCGGGTTCCTTCTCATTGTAACATCCATCCCCAGGACTTCAGGTTTGTAGTGTGCTGATGTTTGGCTGCATTAGCCACCAGAGGGCGTTGCTTTGCCAGAGCATTCCTGGAGTCTTGTTGCCTGAAGCGGCGGCTCTCCTGCTCACCTGTTTGTCAGCTGCAGGTAATTACAGCAAGCAGCGATTTAAGGCAAACTGCCAGTCCAATCAGGGCTCTTGCATTGTGAGGCTAACGCCTGGGTTGGTGCATCTCATCCTGTGTTAGCTGCTTTACCCTCCCAGTCTATTTGACCTCGGATTGTGACGCGACTATTCTTCCAGATTCTCCTTTAGTCCGTTTACCCGAATACTCTTCCAGATTGTCCAAAGGTATTCTGGCTGTATTCCTAGTTCTGACATATGGCCTATATAAGGGACTCTATGTCAGGGCTCTTTGTCTGCTATAAAAGAGTTACCTGTCTACAGCATATCTATGTACCCTGCCTGCTATAGCAGAGTTACCTGTCTACAGCATATCTATGTATCCTGCCTGCTATAGCAGCGTTACCTGTCTACAGCATATCTATGTACCCTGCATGCTATAGCAGAGTTACCTGTCTACAGCATATCTATGTATCCTGCCTGATATAGCAGAGTTACCTGTCTACAGCATATCTATGTACCCTGTCTGATATAGCAGAGTTACCTGTCTACAGCATATCTATGTACCCTGCCTGCTATAGCAGAGTTACCTGTCTACAGCATATCTATGTACCCTGCCTGCTATAGCAGAGTTACCTGTCTACAGCATATCTATGTATCCTGCCTGCTATAGCAGAGTTACCTGACTACAGCATATCTATGTACCCTACCTGCTATAGCAGAGTTACCTGTCTACAGCATATCTATGTATCCTGTCTGATATAGCAAAGTTACCTGTCTACAGCATATCTATGTACCCTGCCTGCTATAGCAGAGTTACCTGTCTACAGCATATCTATGTACCCTACCTGCTATAACAGAGTTACCTGTCTACAGCATATCTATGTACCCTACCTGCTATAACAGAGTTACCTGTCTACAGCATATCTATGTACCCTGTCTGATATATCAGAGTTACCTGTCTACAGCATATCTATGTATCCTGCCTGCTATAGCAGAGTTACCTGTCTACAGCATATCTATGTACCCTGTCTGATATAGCAGAGTTACCTGTCTACAGCATATCTATGTACCCTGCCTGCTATAGCAGAGTTACCTGTCTACAGCATATCTATGTACCCTACCTGCTATAGCAAAGTTACCTGTCTACAGCATATCTATGTACCCTGTCTGATATAGCAGAGTTACCTGTCTACAGCATATCTATGTATCCTGCCTGCTATAGCAGTTTTACCTGTCTACAGCATATCTATGTACCCTGCCTGCTATAGCAGAGTTACCTGTCTACAGCATATCTATGTACCCTGTCTGATATAGCAGAGTTACCTGTCTACAGCATATCTATGTACCCTACCTGCTATAACAGAGTTACCTGTCTACAGCATATCTATGTACCCTGCCTGATATAGCACAGTTACCTGTCTACAGCATATCTATGTATCC
>NC_069499.1:1595751044-1595793544 GCF_027579735.1 Bombina bombina
AGAGCTTCACATGAGATTCAATCCAAGTAGAGGATAGTGTACTTTGGGCTACCAGATCTAGTGATCTTTTTATATGTGAGATACTTATCTCTATCCCCGGAGTTAATTTGCCCCATTGTTGAGATATTTCTCTTAAATTAACAGTTACAGGAACGTGCTGGAGATCTGGTGCCACCCGTATATAGGAACATACTGCAGATATTAGGAGAGCTGCAACACAGGAGTAAGTAAATCACTCAGCAACACAAGTTCATCTCAGAGTCAGAAACTACAGGGAGTGCAGAATTATTAGGCAAATGAGTATTTTGACCACATCATCCTCTTTATGCATGTTGTCTTACTCCAAGCTGTATAGGCTCGAAAGCCTACTACCAATTAAGCATATTAGGTGATGTGCATCTCTGTAATGAGAAGGGGTGTGGTCTAATGACATCAACACTCTATATCAGGTGTGCATAATTATTAGGCAACTTCCTTTCCTTTGGCAAAATGGGTCAAAAGAAGGACTTGACAGGCTCAGAAAAGTCAAAAATAGTGAGATATCTTGCAGAGGGATGCAGCACTCTTAAAATTGCAAAGCTTCTGAAGCGTGATCATCGAACAATCAAGCGTTTCATTCAAAATAGTCAACAGGGTCGCAAGAAGCGTGTGGAAAAACCAAGGCACAAAATAACTGCCCATGAACTGAGAAAAGTCAAGCGTGCAGCTGCCAAGATGCCACTTGCCACCAGTTTGGCCATATTTCAGAGCTGCAACATCACTGGAGTGCCCAAAAGCACAAGGTGTGCAATACTCAGAGACATGGCCAAGGTAAGAAAGGCTGAAAGACGACCACCACTGAACAAGACACACAAGCTGAAACGTCAAGACTGGGCCAAGAAATATCTCAAGACTGATTTTTCTAAGGTTTTATGGACTGATGAAATGAGAGTGAGTCTTGATGGGCCAGATGGATGGGCCCGTGGCTGGATTGGTAAAGGGCAGAGAGCTCCAGTCCGACTCAGACGTCAGCAAGGTGGAGGTGGAGTACTGGTTTGGGCTGGTATCATCAAAGATGAGCTTGTGGGGCCTTTTCGGGTTGAGGATGGAGTCAAGCTCAACTCCCAGTCCTACTGCCAGTTTCTGGAAGACACCTTCTTCAAGCAGTGGTACAGGAAGAAGTCTGCATCCTTCAAGAAAAACATGATTTTCATGCAGGACAATGCTCCATCACACGCGTCCAAGTACTCCACAGCGTGGCTAGCAAGAAAGGGTATAAAAGAAGAAAATCTAATGACATGGCCTCCTTGTTCACCTGATCTGAACCCCATTGAGAACCTGTGGTCCATCATCAAATGTGAGATTTACAAGGAGGGAAAACAGTACACCTCTCTGAACAGTGTCTGGGAGGCTGTGGTTGCTGCTGCACGCAATGTTGATGGTGAACAGATCAAAACACTGACAGAATCCATGGATGGCAGGCTTTTGAGTGTCCTTGCAAAGAAAGGTGGCTATATTGGTCACTGATTTGTTTTTGTTTTGTTTTTGAATGTCAGAAATGTATATTTGTGAATGTTGAGATGTTATATTGGTTTCACTGGTAAAAATAAATAATTGAAATGGGTATATATTTGTTTTTTGTTAAGTTGCCTAATAATTATGCACAGTAATAGTCACCTGCACACACAGATATCCCCCTAAAATAGCTATAACTAAAAACAAACTAAAAACTACTTCCAAAACTATTCAGCTTTGATATTAATGAGTTTTTTGGGTTCATTGAGAACATGGTTGTTGTTGTTCAATAATAAAATTAATCCTCAAAAATACAACTTGCCTAATAATTCTGCACTCCCTGTACATGCAGATATGCACACACACACAAACACACACTACATAGCATACACTTATACATGCAGATACGCACACACACACACACACACACTACATATCATACACTTATACATGCAGATACACACACACACACTACATATCATACACTTATACATGCAGATACACACACACACACTACATATCATACACTTATACATGCAGATACACACACACACACTACATATCATACACTTATACATGCAGATACACACACACACTACATATCATACACTTATACATGCAGATACACACACAAACACTACATAGCATACACTTACACATGCAGATACACACACAACACATAGCATACTCTTATACATGCAGATACACACACACACTACATAGCATACACTTACACATGCAGATACACACACAACACATAGCATACTCTTATACATGCAGATACACACACACACACTACATATCATACACTTATACATGCAGATACACACACACACTACATATCATACACTTATACATGCAGATACACACACACACACTACATAGCATACACTTACACATGCAGATACACACACACACATAGCATACTCTTATACATGCAGATACACACACACACTACATAGCATACACTTACACATGCAGATACACACACAACACATAGCATACTCTTATACATGCAGATACACACACACTACATAGCATACTCTTATACAGGCAGATACACAGACACTACATAGTATACACTTATACATGCAGACACACACACACTACATAGCATACACTTATACATGCAGATACACACTTATAAATGCAGATACACATACACAGTTATGGATACAGATAGACACACACACTACATCATATATGGGTATCTGTAATTCATTGTATGGGGTCCTGGGGTTGGCAAGCACATTAGCTTGCAGTCTGCGGCTGCCACTGTTCGTTACCCTGGTATTAGCACTGCTCATTGTATAAAACTGAAGGCATGCTACTATTATCACCAGGGGTTAGACATCATCACTACCAGAGGTATGTTAGAGAGGTCACCATTACCCGTGGTCAGAGTGTATACAGCCTTCTTACTCCTGCTTAACCCACACACCATTCCTTTTCCACAGGGAATATAACAGGTATCTAACCCTGTGAGTCAAAGCCAGCTGCTTCTGAGTATGGGCCCAATAGAATTTAAAAAAAAAAATATATATATATATATATATTTTTTAATGCTTGGGGCAAATCGGGACAGATGGCTAGCAACCCGGGACAGGGGGACAGACCCCTAAAATCGGGACTGTCCCGCAAAAATCAGGACAGTTGGGGGGTACAACCCCCCAAAATAAAAAAAAAACTAACTCTAACAAAAACCTGATAGAAGAGGCCGTCTAGATGAGGACTTCGCTGACTGGATGAAGATAAAAGAGGCCGCCTGGATGAAGACTTCTCGCCGCCTGGATGAGGACTTTGCTGCCGGGATGAAAATTGAAGAGACCGCCTGGATGAAGATCTTTCAAACAGGACTTCAAAAACTGTAAGTGGCTCTTCAGGGTTAGTGAGTTTTTTTTAAGGGTTTTTTGGGGTGTTTTTTTATTAGTTTAGGGTTTGGGTTTTTCATAAAAGAGCTAAATGCCCTTTTCAGGGCAATGCAAAAGAGCCAAATGCCCTTTTTAAGGGCAATGCCCATTCAAATGTCCTTTTCAGGGCAATGGTTAGCTTAGGTTTTTTTTAGATAGTTTTTTTTTTTTTTTGTGGGTTTGGGGGGGGGGGTTTGTAATGTTAGTGGTACTTTTTATTTTAACTAGGTAGAATAGTTACTAAATAGTTATTAACTATTTACTAACTACCTAGCTAAAATAAATACAAATTTACCTGTAAAATAAAACCTAACCTGTCTTACACTAACACCTAACCTTACACTACAATTAAATCAATTACATAAATTAAATACAATTAAATCAATTACAAAAAAACAAAACACTAAATTACACAAAATAAAAAAGAAATTATCAGATATTTAAACTAATTACATCTAATCTAATAGCCCTATCAAAATAAAAAAAGTCCCCCCAAAATAAGAAAAAACCTAGCCTAAACTACCAATCAGCCAATTGTCAGGCTGCCAGGAATCAGACTGAGACGAGAAGTGCAAAAATAATCACACCTTTATTAATAGCAAAAAATAATAAATAGTCCACAAGTCAAATAACAAGCCAGGAATCAAAACCAGAGCTGGTAGTCAGACGAGCCAAGTCAGGAGCCAAAGCGAAAATTCAGATGAGCCGGAATCAGGGACAAGGAAAACAGCAGAGTCAGGAACAAGCCAGGGATCAGGAACCAGGAAGGACGTCAGGCAGCCAGGTAATACACAGGAACTCTCACAAACAGGTCTAAGACAACGCAAAGGCAAAGCATACTGAACAGAGGCCCTTTAAATAATAAGTGATGACATCACAATTCTGAGACTGCATCCTGTCTCACATGGATGATGCACACCAGTCTGGTCATAAAAGGAAGTGCAGGCATTGAGCAGCATCCCCACAATGCACCATAGTCAGGAAGAGAGGTGAGTAAAATGGCTGCCAGCAGCACATGGCAAACCCAACAGTGAAAAAACCCTGACAGTACCCTCCCCTCAACGACCCCTCCCCCGCGGGAGGACAAAAGGCTTATTGGGGAAACGGGCATGGAAGGCACGGAGGAGGGCAGGAGCATGAACATCAGAGGAGGGAACCAAAGAACGCTCTTCCGGACCGTAGCCCCTCCAGTGAACCAAATACTGTACACAGCCCCTGGACATACGAGAGTCAATAATGCTGCTGATCTCATACTCCTCATGGTTGTCAACAAAGATAGGACGGGGACGAGGCAACACAGTGGTAAACCGATTACAAACCAATGGTTTCAAGAGGGAGACATGAAAAACATTGGAGATGCGCAAAGCAGGAGGAAGGTCAAGAGTGTAGGCCACAGGATTAACCGTTCGGAGTATTCGAAAAGGACCAACATAGCGTGGGAGCCAATTTATTGGAAGGCACACGAAGGTTCAAGTTGCGGGAGGACAGCCAAACTCTCTCACCAACCTGGTAGGAAGGTGCGGGCAGACACCTACGATCAGCCTGGAACTTTTGGCGCTGCATAGAATGATGAAGGCAATCCTGAACCTGCACCTACATGGAACGGAGTTGCCGGAGATGCTCCTCCAAAGCCGGAATACCCTAAGACATGAATGAATCGGGCAACAAGGATGGTTGAAACCCATAATTCGCCATGAACGGGGATATCTTGGAGGAAGCATTAATAGCACTATTACGAGCAAACTCTGCCCAAGGTAACAGTTCAGACCAATTATTGTGGTGATCTGAGACATAGCAATGAAGGAACTGTTCCAGAGCTTGATTAGAATGTTCTGCAGCCCCATTGGATTGAGGGTGATATGCCAAGGAGAAGGAAAGCTGGATCCCCATTTGAGCACAAAAGGAACGCCAAAATCTGGAGACAAACTGGCTACCCCAGTCTGACACTATCTCCTTGGGTAACCCATGTAAATGGAAGACTTCCCGGGCAAAAATTGAAGCAAGCTCCTGAGCGGTAGGCAGCTTTATCAAGGGAATGCAATGTGACATTTTAGAAAAACGGTCAACCACCATAAGGATAACAGTATTGCCATTGGAAACAGGGAGCTCGACAATGAAGTCCATGGAAAGATGTGTCCAAGGATGCTCACCATTAGCAATAGGTTGAAGAAGACCCACAGGAAAACGTCAAGGAGTCTTATTCTGTGCACAAACTGAGCAGGAGGCAACATATGCAGTGTTACGGTTGCCTCCAGGCTGGCTGGAAGTTGGACCATAGAAAAGGATGCTCCTAGCGCTCACCAAAGGATCATCAGCACCGTAGACACCATAGACTACTGCGTAGCCACCATAAGTAATGCAGACTCTACGAACCACCACTGCTGAGCTGGTATCTCGCTGTCTGCTCTGCGCCCTGGACCTACGACCAGGCTCCAGTAGGTGAACCTCTTCCTTCTGTAGCGTGAAGCAGGATCAGGAACAAGAGCTCTTACAAGAGCTCAGTAGGTAAGGTAGTATGAAGAGCATAGCAATCCCTGTAGTGATTATAGCTGTCCCCTACAAACATGAGTCAAGGCTGCAAGTTAGAGGGTCAGAAAAGGTCTGAGTGCTGGAACACACAGCCTGCTTTTTATTGAGGTTACATGCAAAAAAAGGACACTCTCAGGGGGAGGCATAAAATCCCCAATCACACATTTGATACATTTAGATAGAGAGACAACGCCCTTTGACAGGCCACAACATTACTTCAGCAGATAACACGCTACACACAAGAAAACAATGCAGTCCATCTTATCAAATATCAGGCTGACTCTGGAGGTGATTAGACAATTGGAATGTTTATCACTAAACTTAATTAGAGCTGATGCCAGCAAACTTGCATTTAGAAAGTAGCTTCTTGAAGCTGAACAAAGTTAACTCTTTAGTTCTGACCGAAGGGTCTGTCACATAGCACTTAATGGCACACAATGAAAACTAATGCTTTTGTAACAGTGCTCCCTTTCTGTGGAACACTCTGCCTGTGTGGTACTTGGTTCAGTAAGCCCTATTTACTGAACCAAGTGGGAGAAAGCCAGGGACAAGTTATTTTACAGGTCTGGGGACATAGTCTTAAATGGGCATTGTTCACCAAAGTCACAATATGTCCCCAGACAGTTCTTAAATGGCCATACACACCCAATAAAAGTTAATACGTTTTCAGGGGCACAATCTTCCAGGGGCCATAGTCATGAGGAAGGAGGCTGGCAAATAGGCTTCTCCACAAACCAGGGAAGCAGGGCAATTTTCCATTTAAAGGGCCAGTTACCCATAGCAGTTTGTAACATGCAGCAACATCAGAATGAAGACCTAGCCACCAGAATTGTCGATTGACAGACCAAATCATTTGGTTCTTGCCTGGGTGACCTGAGGCTTTAGGATAGTGGTAAGTGTGCAAAAGTTTAGTTCGAAGATTCTAAGGAACAAAACACTTACCACTAGGTTTCTCAGGAGGTGCATTGGTTTGTGCACCCAGGATCCCTCCCCCAAGGGAGAAGTCAAATTAGTATATATGGTAGCAAAAATATGGTCAGGAGGTATAACAGGAGTATACGAAAGGGGACAGCCCTGTCTGGTCCCGTTCTGAATTGAAAAGGCATTTTAGAGTGTGCCATTCACCCTCACCCTAGCATTAAGCGATGAATATAGAGACATAACCCTATTTATAAATTTAGGTCCAAAACCGAACTTGCTTAATGTGTGTTGCATAAATGACCAGTCAACCCGGTCAAATGCTTTCTCCGCATCTGTTGAGACCAGTGCTAGCGGAACCTTATTGTTATGAGCATAGGTTATCATTTGAAGGACTTTTAGGGTATTGTCTCTTGCCTCCCGCCCCGGGATAAAACCCACTTGATCAGTAGAAACTAACTGTGGAAGATATCTGTTAAGGCGGTTAGCAATTACCTTCGCAAGAATCTTAACGTCTGACTTGAGCAATGAGATAGGACGATAATTCTCAGGCCTATTTTCCGGTTTGCCTGGCTTAGGGATCACCGTGATGTGGGCCTCCAGCATCAAGCGAGGAAGAAGCGGGGTGTCTGACAGCATATTAAAGAGATTTAACATTTTGGGAGCCAAGATATCACCAAAATACTTTATAAAATACTTTATAATACTTGGCTCCATAGCCATCTGGACCCGGGGTTTTACCAGATGACAGATCCGATTCCTTAATAGCCTGTTTAAGTTCCTCCAGTATCAATGGGGATTCTAAGGCTTCAGTATCCTGCGCCGAAAGTTTTGGAACATCAACACCAGCGAGATACTCGTGAATCCGCTAGTTCAACATTATCTTGGATGTTGTATTAGGTTTCATAGTAAGAGCCGAATATCTCGGCAATCGATTTCCCATCCTCTCTGGGCTTCCCATCACGATGTATCATGTGATGGACATAGTGTTTTCTTTTTTTAAGCGCGATGGCCCTGGCAAGTAAATGTCCAGCCTTGTCACCCTGTTCAAAAAACTGTTGTTTTAAGATTAAGGCTTTTTTTTGATGATCTTCCTGTAAGAATTTTAACAAAGCCATTCTCGCCTGGGCCAAGATCTTACCTAACGTTTCGTCCGTAAGTGCGATCTTATGCGCTCTTTCCGCTGTCTCCACCTTAGAAAGCAAGGTCTGATATGACTCTCTTCTACCCTTAATAATCCTGGCCTTTTGTTTAAGGAAAAGGCCTCAAATTGTGCACTTGTGAGCTTCCCAAACCGTTGTGCGTAGGGAGCCTGAACCTTCATGTATCTGGAAAAATTCTACCAGGGCCTTTTCAATCTCTGACCGGAAAACTGGATCATCCAGCAAAGTATCGTCCAGTTTCCAGATGTAGGGCGTAACAGGTATATTGGACCAATGAATCGAGCATGTAATCGGGGCATGATCTGACCAAGTGATAGGAAGTATATTACTACTCGTGGTGATAGTAAGCCCTGTTGCATCCGTAAACCAGTAATCTATTCTGGAATATTTTCTGTGGGGGTGGGAATAGAATGTGAAATTCTTGGAGGTAGGGTGTTGCGCCCACCAGATGTCATGTAGTGCTGCGTCTCTAAATGAGGATGCCATGCATTTTTTGGGTCTTGTGGGGGATGCTAGAGACACCATTAGAGGTGTCCAAGGATGGGTCTAAAGAGGCATTAAGGTCCCCTCCCAAGAATAGAATGCCAGATTGCAATTCAAGAACTTTGTGCATAACCGTTTGGAAAAAGGTATGTTGAGATTGATTAGGACAATAGATATTAGCCAAAGTGATAGGTCTGCCATATATTAAGCCAATGAGGATCAAGTACCTGCCCTCTGGGTCCCTATGTGTCTGAGTGAGTTGACTAATAATAATACCCACTCCATTCTTCTTTCTAGGGCCTGAAGCAAAAAAAGCAGTGGGATAGTGCTGGCTAAACCAACGGGGTTCATGTCCTGAAGCAAAATGTTTCTCTTGCAGATAAATAATATCTCCCCCTAGCCTATGTAAATCTCTCAAGACTATAGTATGTTTATTTGGGCTATTCAGACCTTTTACATTTATAGAGATCAAATCTATGGGCTGTGACATGGCTCTAGACAGTGGACTCGCCGTTTAGAAGAGGAGAAGGGGGGAGGAGAAAAAAAAAGGGGGGGGGGACGAGGTGAAGGGAAGTTAAAGGGAAGAAGGTAAATGAGATGGGGTTAAGGAGATAAGTATAGAAGTAAAGAAAAGAAGAGCGACTTATGTTGCAGAGTAGTATACGTAAAAAGAATAAGACCTGTGCTTTAAACACTGTAAGCTAAATCTAAGGTGTATCGTTATATACACAGGTGTATGTCAATTCAAGGAACTACAAACAATTATAAAAAATACAAGAACAGGGGTAGTGTTCCCTGCCTTCTTACAAAATATATAAACTTTTAAAACATTAAACAGTAAATAAGTACATTTGTGAGTTGCATATTTCTTAACTTTCCCTCCAAGGGTTTAGAATCAAGTCCACATTTTAAATATGGAAAGTGTGAGCTAAAAATGTAATTGTAAATGCAATATATTAAATATTATGTAGACATAGTAGCATAAATTTGGGAGCCATAACCTCTTCTAATTCTGACTTTAGGAGCTAATCCCTTTCTAGCACTCAAAGGACCAGTGATAAGCTCAATAACACCCTACTGTCTGCCTGTTTAATGTAAACCAATAAAGTGCAATTTAAAGTTATACATATATACTGTTCAGGAACTTATAGTCTAAGATAGTGAACGATTAAACTAAATTGAACAAAAATTAAGGAGCTAAAGAGTTACAGCACTACTCCTCCATTGTTATCTGGATGATCGTCCAGCATTTTAACCAGCTCGTAAACTAAAGTTGTGCGCTAATCTAAATTACAGGATAAATATTAGCGACAATCTAAATAGGCAATGTGATACCTAAGGTTTTTTTTTTGTTTTGTTTTGTTTCTTGTGAAATGTTTTATTTATTTAGGATAACTGTAATTAAAAACCATGTTATTATGAATGTAGTGGACAGCCGTCCACAGTGCTTCTCCTAACTAACTATCTGACCATTTTCACAGACCATGGTCAGTGACATGCACCCCATATAGTAATATTACAGAAACTGTCTAAACTGAGTCATTAACAATATCTTAAAAATAGCAAACATAAACTTATCTGAGTTGAGTTGACCCTCAGTGTCCAATTAGTGGTTTTCTGTCTATTCGTGCCATGAACAAACAGGCAGCCCAAGTTGATCCAAAGGACTACTATATCAATGTCCTCATATCTCAACCCGGGAATTGTTGGATTCCATTAGGGTCTTCATCCACTGGGCCCTTCAGGGCTGCGGTAACTTTTACGGGAAGCCTTATGTTGAGGCCCAAAGCTTCATTGAAGGATGGTAGATCAGCAGGAGTTTTAACCCCTTAAGGACCAGCGACGTACCCTGTATGTCGCTGGCCTTTTTTTGGGACTTGATTGTTTTATAGCGCGGTCTTGCCACCAGCGTTGAGACTGCTCTATTCCACAAAGCCTGCGGGAGGGAGGGCATTAATAGCGTGTTCTTGCTAGACTTGTGCTATTATGTCCTGAAAAAACCCTTAACGACCAGCGACATACAGGGTACATTGTGGTCATTAAGGGGTTAAAGACATGTGTAACATTGTTCTTAGTGACAATGAAGCTTGTGGGAAAGCCCCACCTATAAGGGATTTTATTGACCTTCAGAGCTGATGTGATAAATCTAAGGTCCCTTCTCTTTTGGAGTGTGGTCGGGCTTAAATCTAAGTATACCTGCAGCTCAACTCCTCTGAATTCAATAGGTTGTTTGTTTCTAGCCATTCTCAATATATCTTCTTTTTCTTTGAAGGAGAGTAATTTTATAATGATGTCTCTAGGATGGGCCCTACCTGGGGGTTTGGGGCGGAGTGCCCTGTGAGCTCTTTCTATTTGGATCTCAGGGCCTGAATCATCATTTTTTAGGTATTTAACAAAATCTTGACTATAAGCTTGAATTGCAGGAGGTTCAACCGTCTTAGGAACACCCCTCAGCCTAAGGTTATTACTCCTACTATGGTTCTCGAGATCCTCAATTCTCTCCAATAATGTGTGTACAGTGCTCTCTTGCACTTGTAAATAGCTGGCTTGATGCTGAAGGTCGGAACTGAGAGCCTCATGTCTTTCTTCTACTTGAGTTACTCTGTGATCAACAGCTGTAATATCTCTCTTCAATTCATTGAACATGGATTTGAAGTCTCTCATAGCCTCCTTTATATCATCTTTCGAAGAGAGATGCCTGATATCATCCTTGGTCACACAATTTTGATGAGTAACCGTAGTTTCGGTGCTATGGACCTGCGCTGCAGTGGCCCTCAAGTGTGGCTCGGGTCTTCCCACTGATGCTGTTGACTCAGTGGCTATTAGATAATTTTCCATCATGGAAGATTGGGTATTTTTAGGTAGTCTGGTATTTCTTTTATTAGACATCACATAGATATGAACAGCTTGTCCTCTGTAGGGTATTATGTAGTCAGCTGATTCTCTATGCTATGCAGAAAAGAGGAACCCGCAGATGAGAGCAGGCTCAGAGATGAGGGTGCACAGGCCTATGCATAAAATCAAGTACCCCTATTGTACATAGGCCGGGTAGGTACGGACTGTCCATAAAAGATGACCCTTCAAATTGGGAGCATACAATTTAGGTGCAAAGCTGCAATCTATATCCACCTTCCGAAATGCATCAAAAGGACCTATGTCATCAGAAATCTGTATATGGCTAAGTAGATGACCAAAGCAACATACACTCTAGTGCCGCGGCCTGCTGCGGCCTAGATCAATCTTCCACACGTGTAAGTTTTTATGGTGTGCTGAGTATGGTCTCCGCTCCGTGGCTTATCACTGTTGCCCAAGTCAGTAGGGAATTAATGTGAATAGGCTCTGTTAGTATCGGAGCAGATGGATATTCTCACCCACTATGATTCCCTAAGTGATGTGTTTCTCAGCAAATCTGTTACTCACGCTACGTGTGGGAAAGTTACAGCAGTCTGGTCGAGACTAAGGCCTCTGTGTTCCAGCAGACCGCTTCGTTCATAGACAGAGGTCAGATCATGAGGAGGATACTTATTAGGTAAGCGGCATCTATGTTAGGCAGGTCGGGTGTGAAAATGCGTAGACCCACTGCCGGGCCCCCCGCCGTGTGCACCAAGACAGACGCGGTAAGCTACTAGGGCCCTGATGCTGCTCGAGTTATGTTTGCTCCTCACCTTAAGATGTAGGACATAGGAGGGCACTGTCCGGATCCTTGAGAAACAAAAATGTTATAGAGATACAACACTCATCTACTCTAATGCCGAATCCTGTCCGGATCCTTATCTGGCAGATTATGCAGTTGTTAGGTTATCCTCGCACATACACAATGTACTGCAAATGGACCGGACCTAAATTCAGGGCCCCAGCTTCTCAACTATTAGAAATCAGTCCTCTGTCTTACCTCCGAAGCTTTAAAGGTGTCCCATGGAGGGGAGTATAGTTTATAGCATTAGTGGATGCAGTTTGTGGTATATAATGATGGCATAAATGTACTTATTTTAGTGTAAGATTAGCAGGGACAACAGAGCTTCTTTAGAAAGCAGCCATTTCCATCCGTGGCTAGGCTCCACCCCCCACACATTTTCCCTTTTATAAGCAAACCTGGTGTTATGTATGTGGTACTTGTAAAGCACGGCTAATCACCGTAAGGGTCTCAAGGCGCTGCTCATTTTATCCATCTCGTAAGGATGAGAGGACCTCAACGGGGATCGAACCTCAAACCCTTGGGTTGCAACAGAGCTCAGCCACAGTGCCTTAGCATGCTGAGCTATCTGTCCAGTTAAACTATCCTGATAAAACATTCTCTAAAGCTCTGAGCTCAGGTGAGACGCACATGTGTTGTTATGTTCTGCACAGGATTCTGGGTAGGCAAAGTTTAGGTTGATAGCTGCGTTTCTCAGCAGGAGGTTAAATCTATGTTTCTGTATGTGAAGAGGAGACATACAGGTTACGGCACAGTGTGCAATAAAACAAACAGTTACAAACCATATTAAATTGTATTAAAAAAACCCTATCATCTATAGATATGCATATAAATGTGAAATAATTAGACAGGAGCTACGTTTTATCAAATGAGACTAAGAACAAAGTAAATTTGATAACAAGAAATATATAAATATATTTTTCTTTTAAAGCGTATCAGAATGATAAATGCTTCATTCTATTGTGGAAACTTGGTTATCTGTGCAAACGTATATTCTGGTGATTTGTGGGTGCAGCTTTATCGTCCCTAGAGAGTTTGTCTGAAGCAATCAAGCAAATCCCAAACACGTAGGTATAAGACTGTTTCTTACTAGCCGAAATTGTAAATACAACAGGATTACAGGGAGACTGTCTTAATTTACAGGCCCAGAGCACAGACCGACTGATTAATATACTACCCACAGCATGAACAGTCAGTGCTATGACGCCGGGTAACTATGACACCAGGTAACTATGACGCCGGGTAACTATGACACCAGGTAACTATGACGCCGGGTAACTATGACACCAGGTAACTATGACACCAGGTAACTATGACGCCGGGCAACTATGACACCAGGTAACTATGACGCCGGGTAACTATGACACTTGACGCTGAGATGCTTATTCGCGATAGTTTTGATGCTGCAAGTCTCGTGTCATCATTGATGCCTCATGTTTGTTTTGATTGTTGCTCCATATCTAATGCATCGTTCTCGCATCATCTTTGGCTCCCTTTTTACTTTAAAAGCCATTTAGCTTCTCTCTCATTGCCCTAGTGTTGAGTTTTGCTCTTGGGTGTGCCTTATACTTATATTGGATATCGTTTTTGGCTTAGGACTCAGACCTCTTGACCATTCTTCTGCCTGCTGATTCTACTCTGTTTGTTGCCCGATTGGTTTTGACCTTGGAAATCCCTGACTAAGCTTTTGCACTCTGATTCTGTTTCCTGTTCCCGCTTGGTTTGACCTCTGGCCCTTGTCGACTCTGCCTTGACCTTTCCGCAAGTATCCATATATTTCCTGCATTGTTTCCTGGACACTGCTACTATACTAACTCTGAACTCAATCTAAATTAGGAGTTTGTATTTTGCTATAATCATTCTCTTGATTACTACAACTGAATCATACTCTGAACTTTACAACTATTCACTGCTACAAGTTGTCATTGCTCAAATATCCTCCTGCAAAAATATATTGCCAGAACTCTGCATTTATGTGTTCAATTAAATTAACTACTGCCCTGTGATTCTCCAATATTTGCCACAAGAGTATTTAATGCTTAACTTGCAACTTGCCTTTCACCTGTGCTGCTTATTACTCTGGCATACAGCTCTAACTAACATTATGTACTTGAAGCCTGAATAGCTTGCATTGTTATATTACACTTCATAAATCCTGCAGCAACTCCTAGTAACTATGAGTCACAGTGAAAAGCAGAGTACTAATGGCACTGCACAAATTTACAAATTAGGGTAGCCTATTGTTCTCTGGATCTGTTAGTATGATATATTTATGTGAATCTATCTATAGTCCATATTTATTATCTTGCAGGACGGCTGAGGTGCTGTGTACTTGTTGTGTGAAACGAGGATTATCAATCCTAGGATTGATGGATTGTACACCTATATAGCACTCATTCCCTAATTGACAATGGCAAAGATTGGACAAGATGTTGGTGTCTTTGGAGAGAGGAGTGTGTGGGGATGTATTAAAATATAACCTTTATTGGTAAATTTTAAAATAAAAAACAACAAACACAATCTACATACATACTTTATTAAAAACACAGGATTGGGTCTGGTTGGATTATATCCGTTATTCACAGAATGTCAGAGTGGTTATAGCATATATTGAGGAAGACTTTAACTAATAGTCAGTTTCAAGTCAGGGTAATCTCAGTAATTGTGCAATGTTTTGATATTTGTAAAACTTGCGTGGTATTAGTAAAGCTACTATACTATAATATTGACTCTATTATAGTATGTGTTGTTTGTAACTCTCAGTTGAATTAAAATTTTAATATTGGGTATTTTTTAAGCAACTATCCAATAGTCTCACCGAAATGTATCTAAAATTTCTATTAGTGCAGTATCTATTATGTTTCCTTTGAAGCCAAAATATATTGCATACATATGTTTTACACTTCATGAACCCTGCAATAACTCCTTGCAACTACGAATCACAGAATATCAACTATCCATGTCCAGGAAACTCTTCCCCGGGTCAGGGTTCAGTGTCTTCAATTCCCTACCACTGCTCCAAGGGTCTATGATAGATCTAGAGCACAGACAGATTGAATCAATACCACGACTTACAGCACAGACAGACTGACTCAATAAACCAACCTAGACCACAGACAGACTGACTCAATACAACAATCTACAGCACAGACAAACTGCCTCAATACAACAACCTACAGCACAGACAGAGTGACTCAATACAACAATCTACAGCACAGACAAACTGCCTCAATACAACAACCTACAGTACAGGCAGACTGAATCAATAAAACAACCTACAGCACAGACAGACTGATTCAATACACTGGCCTAGAGCACAGACAGACTGACTCAATATACTGACCTAGAGCACAGGCAGACTGACTCAATATACCGACCTAGAGCACAGGCAGACTGACTCAATACACCAACCTACAGCACAGGCAGACTGAATCAATACAACAACTTACAGCACAGACAGACTGACTCAATACACTGACCTAGAGCACCGACAGACTGACTCAATACACCAACCTACTGCACAGACAGACTGAAACAATACAGTGACCTAGAGCACAGGCAGATTAACTCAATACACCAACCTACAGCACAGACAAACTGACTCAATACACCAACTTACAGCACAGGCAGACTGGCTCAATACACCAACCTACAGCACAGACAGACTGACTCAATACACTGACCTAGAGCACAGACAGACTGGCTCAACACAACCATCTACAGCACAGACAAACTGCATCAAAACAACAACCTACAGCACAGACAGACTGAATAAATACATTGACCTTCAGCACAGATAGATTGAATTAATTCAGTGACCTAGTCCACAGACTGACTCAACACACCAACCTAAAGCACAGACTGACTAAATACACTAACTTAGACCAGAGAGAGACTGATTTAATACACAGACCTACAGCACAGACAAACTGACTCAATACACTGACCTAGACCACAGACATACTGACTTAATACACTGACCTAGACCACAGACATACTGACTCAATACACCAACCTAGACCACAGACATACTGACTTAATATACCGACCTAGACCACAGACATACTGATTTAATACACCGACCTAGACCACAGACATACTGACTCAATACATCAACCTACAGCACAGACAAATTGACTCAATACATCAACCTACAGCACAGACAAATTGACTCAATACACTGACCTAGAGAACAAACAAGGTTACTCAATACACTGACCTAGAGAACAGACAAGACTACTCAATACACTTACCTAGAGCATAGACAAACTGACTCAATACAACAACTTACAGCACAGACAAACTGACTCAATACACTGACCTAGAGAACAGACAAGGTGACTCAATACACTGACCTAGAGCATAGACAAACTGACTCAATACAACAACTTACAGCACAGACAAACTGACTCAATACACTGACCTAGAGAAAAGACAAGGTGACTCAATACACTGACCTAGAGAACAGACAAGGTGACTCAATACACTGACCTAGAGAAAAGACAAGGTGACTCAATACACTGACCTAGAGAACAGACAAGGTGACTCAATACACTGACCTAGAGAAAAGACAAGGTGACTCAATACACTGACCTAGAGAACAGACAAGGTGACTCAATACACTGACCTAGAGAACAGACAAGGTGACTCAATACACCAACATAGAGAACAGACAAGGTGACTCAATACACTGACCTAGAGAACAGACAAGGTGACTCAATACACTGACCTAGAGCATAGACAAACTGACTCAATACAACAACTTACAGCACAGACAAACTGACTCAATACACTGACCTAGAGAAAAGACAAGGTGACTCAATACACTGACCTAGAGAACAGACAAGGTGACTCAATACACTGACCTAGAGAACAGACAAGGTGACTCAATACACTGACCTAGAGAACAGACAAGGTGACTCAATACACTGACCTAGAGAACAGACAAGGTGACTCAATACACTGACCTAGAGAACAGACAAGGTGACTCAATACACTGACCTAGAGAACAGACAAGGTGACTCAATACACTGACCTAGAGAAAAGACAATGTGACTCAATACACTGACCTAGAGAACAGACAAGGTGACTCAATACACTGACCTAGAGAACAGACAAGGTGACTCAATACACTGACCTAGAGAACAGACAAGGTGACTCAATACACTGACCTAGAGAACAGACAAGGTGACTCAATACACTGACCTAGAGAAAAGACAAGGTGACTCAATACACTGACCTAGAGAAAAGACAAGGTGACTCAATACACTGACCTAGAGAACAGACAAGGTGACTCAATACACTGACCTAGAGAACAGACAAGGTGACTCAATACACTGACCTAGAGAAAAGACAAGGTGACTCAATACACTGACCTAGAGAACAGACAAGGTGACTCAATACACTGACCTAGAGAACAGACAAGGTGACTCAATACACTGACCTAGAGAACAGACAAGGTGACTCAATACACTGACCTAGAGAACAGACAAGGTGACTCAATACACTGACCTAGAGAACAGACAAGGTGACTCAATACACTGACCTAGAGAACAGACAAGGTGACTCAATACACTGACCTAGAGAACAGACAAGGTGACTCAATACACTGACCTAGAGAAAAGACAAGGTGACTCAATACACTGACCTAGAGAACAGAAAAGGTGACTTAATACACTGACCTAGAGAACAGACAAGGTGACTCAATACACTGACCTAGAGAACAGACAAGGTGACTCAATACACTGACCTAGAGAACAGACAAGGTGACTCAATACACTGACCTAGAGAAAAGACAAGGTGACTCAATACACTGACCTAGAGAACAGACAAGGTGACTCAATACACTGACCTGAGGATCTCAATACACTGAACCTAGAGAACGACAAGGTGACTCAATACACTGACCTAGAGAACAGACAAGGTGACTCAATACACTGACCTAGAGAACAGACAAGGTGACTCAATACACCAACATAGAGAACAGACAATCTAACTCAATACACTGACCTAAAGCATAGACAAACTGACTCAATACAGCAACCTACAGCACAGAAAGACTGAATAAATACAACAACCTTGAGCACAGACAGACTGGCTCCATACAGCAACCTACAGCACAGACAGACTACTTAATACCAACAACCTTGAGCACAGAAAGACTGACTCAAATACAACAACCTACAGCACAAAACAGACTGACTCATAGAATAGGTTAATGTGGTAGCAATATCCAAAGTCCTGAAGTGAGTGTGTGTTGGGTTTTGCTTGAATGCAAACATTTTACTTTCAAATTGTAATAAGCGTGCTAGCCCGCCCAAATTAAAAGGTTACTTTATACACATTTAGTGCACGAGCGAAAAAATCCAATAGCGCGCCACTTTGTCATTTGGTCCTAAATGGGCATCTGGGCTTTGGTTTGCACATACTGTGGAGGGAATTTATCTTTTGCCGATTAAACCTTTTTTTTGTATTAATTGGGTTAATTTAACATAAAATACCGGAACAGACATTTTTCACAACACAGTGATTTTATTGTTTTTTAACAAGATATATATATAATGCTCAGATTTACCCAGTATGTTACAAATTAACCTCGTTTAATTGCTTGGGAGACACGTGGAACTGCTTTTTTCTGATGTTCGTTTCTGCTCATTGGTGCTGAGGCCACACAAAACCCTTGTGGGGCAGATAGGGTCTGCACAGCTCTGAATCACGCCATCTTCTACAATAGACAAATGTAAACCTCAAATATGTCGGTATTTGTCATGGGTGTCATTTGGGTGAACCAGGTTGGATTCCAGTGGACAAATGTCTATTAACAGCCAGTGTTTGTATGTGATTTTCACTTTACAATTTCATATTCTTTGAAAGGAGGAACATTCCCGGACTGATTTTGGACTAATTGGTAGTTTGTAAAGTGACCTTGGCATTTCCAGTGGGGACCTTTATGGAACAAGGCCCTGTCCACAGGGGAGCCATTACACGCATTTGCACCAACCTTCATTTGGGTTTTTATATATCCTGTGGCTGTTTGGGGTTTGTCAGCAAACTCTGTAATGAAAGCTTTTCCTTTCTGATCTGACAAATTAGGAAATGATTTTGTTCCTGTGTTGTTCTTGTGTGTCCCTCTGTGTGCTTTCTGGCGTAGAGCACCACCACAATGCATTGGCTCTTCTGCACGGAGCCTTCAGATTTTATTCTCTGGAATTAGGTTACAATATTAAGCTGCAGGGATGATCTGGCCAGGGCTTCACGTTATTGGCCACTGTCCCGTACATAACATGTGCTGCTGGAACAAGAACAGTCTGAAGTGAGAGTGCTTGAGAAGGGAATCTGCACATTTTTACCATTTGCAGTATAAGTCACAGAACAAGTCAGAGAGATCAGTGAAACAATATGTTAATTCCTTAATAATAACAACAAGGAATTTAAACCTTTTTGCTCATAACAGTACATGAAAGCCAAAAACACTTTATAATATCTATATATTAAGCAAACATACATCACACATGAAAACATGCATCACACATAAACAAACATGCACATCACACAAAACAAACATGCACATCACACATAAACAAACACGCACATCAGACATAAAGACACTTGCACATCACACAAAACATACACACACATCACACATAAACACACTCGCACATCACACATAAACACACTCGCACATCACAGATAAACAAACAGGCACATCACACATAACACGCACATCACACATAAACAAACATGCACATCACACATAAACAAACACGCACATCACACATAAACAAACACGCACATCACACATAAACAAACACGCACATTACACACGAACAAACACGCACATCACACACGAACAAACACGCATAAAACACATAAAAACATGCATCAAACATAAAAACATGCATCAAACATAAGCAAACATGCACATCAGACATAAACAAACACGCACATCAGACATAAACAAACACGCACATCACACATAAACAAACACGCACATCACACATAAACAAACAGGCACATCACACATAACACGCACATCACACATAAACAAACACGCACATCACACACATCACACGTAAACACACACACGCATCACACAAAACACACTCGCACATCACACAAAACACACTCGCACATCAGACATAAACACACTCGCACATCACACATAAACAAACACGCACATCACACATAAACAAACAAGCACATCACACATAAACAAACAGGCACATCACACATAACACATAAACAAACATGCACATCACACAAAACAAACACTCACATCAGGCATAAACAAACACACACATCACACATAAACACACTCGCACATCACGCATAAACAAACACGCACATCACACATAAACAAACACGCACATCTCACATAAAAAAACACGCACATCACACATAAACAAACACGCACATCACACATAAACAAACACATCACACATAAACAAACACACACATCACACAAAACACACTTGCACATCACACAAAACAAACACGCAGCTCACACAGAAACAAACACACACATCACACAGAAACAAACACGCACATCACACATAAACACGCACATCACACATAAACAAACACACACATCACACAAAACAAACACGCACATCACACAAAACAAACATGCACATTACACATAAACACACACATCACACAAAACAAACATGCATCGCACAAAACAACATGCATCACACAAAACAAACACGCACATCACACATAAAAACATACATCACACAAAAACAAACACGCACATCACACATAAACAAATGCACATCACACAAAGCAAACACACACATCACACATAAACAAACACGCACATCACACATAAACAAACACGCACATCACACAAAACACACACGCACATCACACAAAACACACTCGCACATCACACAGAAACAAACACGCACATCACACAGAAACAAACACGCACATCACACAGAAACAAACACGCACATCACACATAAACAAACATGCACATCACACAAAACAAACATGCACATTACACATAAACACACACATCACACAAAACAAACATGCATCACACAAAACAACATGCATCACACAAAACAAACACGCATATCACACATAAAAACATATATCACACAAAAACAAACACGCACATCACACATAAACAAACGCACATCACACAAAGCAAACACACACATCACACATAAACAAACACACACATCACACAAACAAACACGCACATCACACATAAACAAACACATCACACATAAACAAAACATACACATCGCACAAACACACACACAAACTAGAACACAAACACACCTTACAAACATACACATCACACACGTATACTCGCATCATGCACCTCACATTAAACAAATGCACAACATACATTTCACAAATAAACACACAAACACACACATTACATACATGAACACACCTACCTGCCACAAAACAAACACACACATGAAAAAAACACACACACATAAATATATGTAACTACACAAATATATTTTGCACAAATGGTTACTCGACTATTGCAAAAAAACATGAACTTACAATATCGTGTTCACGTATTCTGCAATAGAATTTAATGGAGGGAAAAAAAATCTGTATACTTATATATAAATGTTTTTATATGTGTATATATGTCTGTAAATACATATACAGTGGGGCAAAAAAGTATTTAGTCAGCCACCAATTGTGCAAGTTATCCCACTCAAGAAGATGAGAGAGGCCTGTAATTTTCATCATAGGTATACCTCAACTATGAGAGACAAAATGTGGAAACAAATCCAGACAATCACATTGTCTGATTTGGAAATAATTTATTTGTATATTATGGTGGAAAATAAGTATTTGGTCACCTACAAACAAGGAAGATTTCTTGCTCTCACAGACCTGTATCTTCTTCTTTAAGAGGCTCCTCTGTTCTCCACCCATTACCTGTATTAATGGCTCCTGTTTGAACTTGTTATCAGTATAAAAGACACCTGTCCACAACCTCAAACAGTCACACTCCAAACTCCACTATGGTGAAGACCAAAAAGCTGTTGAAGGACACCAGAAACAAAATTGTAGACCTGCACCAGGCTGGGAAGACTGAATCTGCAATAGGCAAGCAGCTTGGTGTGAAGAAATCAACTGTGGGAGCAATAATTAGAAAATGGAAGACATACAAGACCACTGATAATCTCCCTCGATCTGGGGCTCCACGCAAGATCTCACTCCGTGGGGTCAAAATGATCACAAGAACGGTGAGCAAACATCCCAGAACCACACGGGGGGGACCGAGTGAATGACCTGCAGAGAGCTGGGACCAACGTAACAAAGGCTACCATCAGAAACACAATACGCCACCAAGGACTCAGATCCTGCAGTGCCAGACGTGTCCCCCTGCTTAAGCCAGTACATGTCCAGGCCCGTCTGAAGTATGCTAGAGAGAATTTGGATGATCCAGAAGCGGATTGGGAGAATGTCATATGGTCAGATGAAACCAAAGTAGAACTGTTTGGTAGAAACACAACTCTTCGTGTTTGGAGGAGAGAGAATGCTGAGTTGCAACCAAAGAACACCATACCTACTGTGAAGCATGGGGGTGACAACATCATGCTTTGGGGCTGTTTCTCTGCAAAGGGAACAGGATGACTGATCCATGTACATGAAAGAATGAATGTACATGTATCGGGAGATTTTGAGTGTAAACTTCCTTCCATCAGCAAGGGCATTGAAGATGAAACATGACTGGGTCTTTCAGCATGACAATGATCCCAAACACACCGTCCAGGCAATGAAGGAGTGGCTTCGTAAGAAGCATTTCAAGGTCCTGGAGTGGTTTAGCCAGTCTCCAGATCTCAACCCCATAGAGAACCTTTGGAGGTAGTTGAAAGTCTGTGTTGCCCAGCGACAGCCCCAAAACATAACTGCTCTAGAGGAGATCGGCATGCAGGAATGGGCCAACATACCAGCAACAGTGTGTGACAACCTGGTGATGACTTACAGAAAACGTTTGACTTCTGTCATTGCCAACAAAGGATATATAACAAAGTATTGAGATTAACTTTTGATATTGACCAAATACTTATTTTCCACCATAATTTGAAAATAAATTCTTTCCAAATCAGACAATGTGATTGTCTGGATTTGTTTCCACATTTTGTCTCTCATAATTGAGGTATACCTATGATGAAAATTACAGGCCTCTCTGATCTTCTTAAGTGAGAGAACGTGCAAAATTGGTGGCTGACTAAATACTTTTTTGCCCCACTGTATACACACAAATACATTAATAAATATTTATACATCTATCGACACACATACACACACACACACACTATATATATATATACACACACAAATGTAGGAAAAGTGGCACACACCAATATAACAGCTACCCGGGGCACTGCAGAATAAAGTATTGCATAGAGGTAATATTCCAAATACACACACGGCCTTGGTGTGTCAAGTATCCGGAAAAAAGCAGGCAACACAGGGAGTTCAATCAGCAAGCCTTTTATTCCAATACAAGGAAAAAACAGCAGGGCCTTAACCCATAACGTCTACACTTAGACCTTTATCAAATGGAGCCCATGTGAGAGATACAGAGCCTAAAATGTGACCCAACATATATACACCCAGTGATAACAATATTTACATAATCCGCGCCAAACCGTATGCTAGCGATCCGCCCGGTTCAGTGGAAGTCCCAAATGCGGCAGTCACGCGTAACAAAAGCCAAAACAAGGCCATAAATGGGAGTCATGGTAACGGTAAACATAAGACCGTATACCAAGGGACGGAGCGAGGCGTAGTGCTAGGGGGTGCATGCACAAGAGAGTATGCACATCAGGAAGGCAGGGAAACAGACATATAAAACAGGACATGTGAAAATACTGAAAAACAAAAAAATCCTAATAATAAATAAATTGAGAAACTAACGCAAATGTCAATGTCATACCAATACTAGGCAGCATACATAATAAACCAGGTATATCGATGCTACCAAAAACAAGTAGTCAATTACATGTTATAATTACACAACCAATCTATACAATAAAATATCAATGGAAGACTACTAAGGATGCATATAAGACATGAAATGCCAATGCTATTTAAACAGAGCTTGTTCTAAGCTGTGATCATAGGAACCATGATCAGACAATAGAAGCAGGGGACATAGATAGGAATAAGTAAACAGATGCCAATGCACAAATATCACATAGGTAAAGGGATGATCTGAACAGTCATTTGTAGCAACAACCAAAATCAATGGTGGAATTAAGACCTTTAGGAGCCACGGTGTTGAGATTAAATATCCACCTGGCCTCCAGACATAATAAGGTCAATGCTCTATCCCCACCACGCCATAGTCGTGGTACATGGTCAATCAAAATTACCCTCAGTGATGAGCATCACAAAAAGGTGCAACTGACTGAGATGGCAGAAAAGTTTCTCCAACGTGGTTACCCCTCACAACTGATCGAAAAACAGCTTCTGGTTGCCGAGCATCAAACCCGTGATAATCTTATGGTACGGAACAAGGAAAAAGAAGAAGATCTAATAATGAACTTTGTTACCACATACACTCCATTTTCAGAGGTGTTATCTAACACCATCAGAAACAATTGGAAAATTGTGGCTAAAGATACTAGCCTACCGTTTTATGACCTCCCGCCACCAGGTATGGTCTATAAAAGGTCCAAAAATCTGCACGACCTCTTGGTCTTGAACGACCCGGTGCACTGTTATGAATGACAGACCTGGCTACCTAAGGCCAAATTGGGATGCTACAGATGTGGCAATTGCGTCACTTGTAACCATTTGGTGACTGCAAATACCTTCCATCACCATCATACAAAAAAGAAATACAAGATCAATCACAGATTGACATGTACATCAGAGATTGTGATTTATGCCATAATTTGTCCGTGCTCTCTGTACTATATTGGCAAAACAGTCACCACCTTCAAGGAAAGACTAGCCAATCAAAAATCAGCCATACTTCAGGCTATCAAATCGGGTGAATCCGAGCAACCAGTTGCGAGACACTTTGCACAAGCAGGACATTTGTTGTCCTCACTGAGGGTGATTTTGATTGACCATGTACCACGACTACGGCGTGGTGGGGATAGAGCATTGACCTTATTACGTCTGGAGGCCAGGTGGATATTTAATCTCAACACCGTGGCTCCTAAAGTTCTTAATTCCACCATTGATTTTGGTTGTTGCTCCAAATGACTGTTCAGATCATCCCTTTACCTATGTGATATTTGTGCATTGGCATCTGTTTACTTATTCCTATCTATGTCCCCTGCTTCTATTGTCTGATCATGGTTCCTATGATCACAGCTTAGAACAAGCTCTGTTTAAATAGCATTGGCATTTCATGTCTTATATGCATCCTTAGTAGTCTTCCATTGATACTTTATTGTATAGATTGGTTGTGTAATTATAACATGTAATTGACTACTTGTTTTTGGTAGCATCGATATACCTGGTTTATTATGTATGCTGCCTAGTATTGGTATGACATTGTCATTTGCGTTAGTTTCTCAATTTATTTATTATTAGGATTTTTTTGTTTTTCAGTATTTTCACATGTCCTGTTTTATATGTCTGTTTCCCTGCCTTCCTGATGTGCATACTCTCTTGTGCACGCACCCCCTAGCACTCCGCCTCGCTCTGTCCCTTGGTATACGGTCTTATGTTTACAGTTACCATGACTCCCACTTATGGCCTTGTTTTGGCTTTTGTTACGCGTGACTGCCGCATTTGGGACTTCCACTGAACCGGGCGGATCGCTAGCATACGGTTTGGCGCGGATTATGTAAATATTGTTATCACTGGGTGTATATATGTTGGGTCACATTTTAGGCTCTGTATCTCTCACATGGGCTCCATTTGATAAAGGTCTAAGTGTAGACGTTATAGGTTAAGGCCCTGCTGTTTTTTCCTTGTATTGGAATAAAAGGCTTGCTGATTGAACTCCCTGTGTTGCCTGCTTTTTTCCGGATACTTGACACACCAAGGCCGTGTGTGTATTTGGAATATTACCTATATATATATATATATATATATATATATATATATATATATATATATATATATATATATATACACATATACACACACACAAATAAATACATATGTACACACAAATACATTGATACATATTTACATATATATATCGATACATACATATATAAATATATATATATATACACACATATTTATCAATGTATATTTACTGTTTGTATATATACTGTGTATATATATATATATATATATATATATATATATATATATATATATATATATAGCCCTTTTGCATGCCCTTTTTCCCTAACACCTGAGATCTTATATATTTGAGCCCTTAGAACTTTTTATGTAATTTCTTTAGATTATTTTTTATTAGACAATGTTAATATTAGTGTAACTGTACTTTGTAATGTATTTTTGAAATGTTTAGTGTAACTTTTTTTAGTTTCGGAAAACAGTTAACCACAGCTCTAAGATCACAGTAAGGATTTCTCTCAACTTGTAATATCAGCGCAATTAAAATGGGTTGCGATATCGCTTGCACAAATTTATGCGCCTCACTAGCCCTTAGTTAATAATTGTGATGTATCTGACAGTTTAATAACTTTAGTCCCACTGTGCCTTAAATTATTGCAGAGGGTTCTTCTATGTACTGTACCAAAGTGTGTCAAACTGTAAAGTGTTTTATTAGTAACTATTCTTTTGATGTGTTTATTCCTTAGACTCCCTTATATAAAGTTGACAAATAACCCTATAATTAAATAACTGAGGTGTCACACTCATTGAGATCATGAAACTTGTATGTAAGGCAATAAATGCGTAAGGGAGATGACGTGACATTGTACAATACTACAGCTGTATGTGCAAGCAGATGATCTGCCCCAGTACAAAGGAAGATGGTTATTCTCTATTCACGTTGATTGGTCATGTTGACAAACATAAATTACATAAAAATAAAAGGATGCACTGATTTAAGTTTGAGAATAATTTACCTTTTTTTGCAGAAGAATGATAACGTTTCTATATAGTTATAGCTCTGTCTAATCCAAGTTAATTTTGGCTTGACCTTTAAAGTCGTCAATCTCCGGCCCCTCAAATAACAAACCCACAATCCCCCTTTATCATACCTGAAATAAAACACGGGACACATAACCTTGGTACAAAATTGGCCGCAGCACTTTTATTAAATAACCATAACCTTTAATTATTAATAAATACAACCTTTAAACCGAACATACACAATGTTCTTAAATAACTTAGACCTTAAACCCATTTAATACCATACTGAAACATCCCCCAGTGGTGCTAGTTCCCTAACTAGTTAGCAACATGGCCGTCACTCAAACTGGACTCAACTAAGTACTCACTGAGTCCGTAACCAACCTCACTTCCACTTTAATAGGGAACCCCTTGCCCCTATAATAACCCAGCTGCACACTCACCCCATGGAGAGGCAACTTGTTCAAAACCCCCAATTCACTTGGCCATATTCCTTTCCTTTTCTGTCTGAGAACTAGCACCCCCGCCACCGACTGGTCTGACGAAATCAGCCCAGTCCCACCAACCCCAACATTTCCCCTAAAGATTCCTTAAGGTCAAATAAAAACAGCTGCAGGCCAAATTGATTAAAATGAACCCGTCCTTCAAATATAATTCCCCAGACCCCTCCACCTCAAAATCTGGATGGTAAGCCACCCCACCCCCAAGTCTTCTAACGAAAGAACCTATTAACTTATTCATTTTTCTGCGACTCCGCTCCAGCCTATCATAGTCCCAGGCCGCCCTCCAAACCAACCGTGGCGTAATCTGAGACCAAATAATTCTCAAAGTGGGATGAAGATCCCTATTCTTGATTCTCCAAACCAGCTCCCTCTGTGACAGAAAACCCAAATCATTACCCCCAAAATGCACAATCAACACCTCCGGGGGAGGAAATTGCTTTCAGTAATCCACGAACAATGGCAACAAACTCTCCCATCGCATACCCCGAACCCCTAACCATTTTACCTCCCACTGAGCAACCGGGCACCCCAACTGCAGGCTTCCCCGTCACCCACACGCTCCTCACACCTGTGAATAAAAGAAAAACACAGAATATCAGTTAACAGGAGCACTCCCTCCCTAGCACCCGCAATTCAGGCCTCACATAAGACCTGTAACGAGTGGATCCCCATCTCCCAATACGCTTTACCACATCCTCCCGCAACCCCAGCATAGAGGCCTCCGTTGCCGCACCTATACGGAAGGAATGGGACCCAAACTCAGAAGGGGCGAGCCCTAGCATCCCCACAGTCCCTTTCAAAACTGCCGAAACTGATATTGTGACAAAAAGGACCCATCCGAATTAATTAACAACTGGCCCCCCTGTGTAGGCCATATGGCCCCATAATGTGACAAGATCCGACAGGGACAGACCACTCTGCCGCTAGGGAATAAAACTATACTCTTCCCTTTCCCATATGTGTCAGTTTTGCTTCCCCTCAATAACAACTCCACCCGTTGCTCCCCCCACAACACATCCTCCCTCTGCAATCCCCCGGACACCCTCCTACTTGGGCTAACTAGCTCATATATGCAGAAGGCCCCGAAAAAAGCTAGGATGAAGGCTGTGCAAAATAAAATTATTTCAAATGTTGAGAAACAAATACTAGGCAGTATTCCCCAAATCCTCTCCAATAATGCAAATGTAATGGGCCTCCTATTATCAATACTCTTACTCTTCTTCTTCAGGCCCTTGAGAACTTGACAAACCCAAAAAACCTTGGTCACATCCCCCATACCCAACTACCTAAACCTGAAAGCTAATGCAGACAACCTCTTGTCCATACTAGCTGCTGACAAACCCATACCACCCCAATGCAACACAACAGGCAGCCGGTAACATCGTCAACTCCTTCTCTAACTCCAGCCTGTTTCAACCAATTTTCACATTCCCCCCACACTGTCACATAAGCGGACCAAGTACCTGGAGCCAAAGAACTCTTCACCAATCCGGCAAGTCCTCCTCCCCAAGCCTCCACAGCTGATCCGGACACCGTCTCCCCACCGCATGCGCCTGGGAGGCCAGCTCCCGAAAACGATTCCACTGCAATCGAGATAAAGCATCTGCAATCAGATTACACTTCCCAGGAATGTGCTTGGCCCTAACCAGAACATTCATGCATGGACATTGTAAAACTAGCACTCTCAGCAAACGCAAAACCGGGGGTGATGAAGCCGACAATGTATTAACTGCCACGAACACACCCATATTATCCGTGTGAAACAGTATAGATTTGTTCACTAACTCCCCCTCTCAGACAAACAATGCTACTAGGATGGGGAACAGCTCCAGGAACACCAGGTTACAAATTAAATCCAGCCCAACCCAGGCTTGCGGCCAAGCAGCCGCACACCAGTGTCCCTAGAAATATGCCCCGAACCCGGCCCCCCTGGCCGCATCAATCACCAAATCTAAATCAATGTTAGACACGCGGGCCTCCATGAACAAGACGCCCCATTAAAGTCCTTCAGGAACCGCAACCATACCAACAAATCATCTTTTTGCCCTCTCGTCACCCTCACAAAGTGATGAGGCTTACGAACACCAGCTGTAGCCAGCGACATTCTCCTGGAGAACACTCTACCAATGGGAATGATTCTACAGGCAAAATTCAACTTCCCCAGGAGGGACTGAATGTCCCTTAAGGTCACTTTGGACAAGCCAAGAAACCACCAAATCATGCACACTAAATCCTCAATCTTCTCCCGCGGCAACCTACACTCCATCCTGACCTAATCAATAGCGATTCCCAAAAAATTCAGGGCCGTCACTGGGCCCTCAGACTTCTCTGCGGCAATGGGAACCCCAAACTCCGAAGCCACCAAAGAAAAACAGTCCCTCAGCTTTACACAAACATCCGATCCGGCCGGGCCCACAAAAAGAAAGTATCGAGGTAGTGGACTACCGACGACAACCTCGACCGGACCCTCACCACCCACTCCAAGAAAGAGCTGAAACACTCAAACAAGGAGCAGCAGATGGAACACCCCATAGGGAGGCAAAGGTCCACATAATAGGCCCCATCAAAGCAACAACCCTGCATATAATGGGACGAAGGATGAACCGGCAGCAACCGGAAAGCCGCTTCGACATCAACCTTTGCCAACAAAGCCAAATGACCCGCCTCCTTCACCAGTTTGACAGCCAGATCAAAGGATGTATATGACACCGAAGCCAAATCCTCCGGAATGCCGTCATTCACGGAACCCCCCTTTGGGAAGGACAGGTGATGTATCAACCTGAACTTCCCCGGGTCCTTCTTAGGCACCACCCCCAAGGGAGAAATGCGCAAATGAAGAAGTGGTGGGGCCCCAAAGGACCTGCCATGCGCCCCAACAAAACCTCTTTATCCAATTTCTCCTGCACCACTTCCGGCCACTCCCTAGCTGATTTTAGGTTACCCCGGAAATGAACAACCCCCCCGTGGACGGAATTTTAAAGCCATACTCGAACCTGTGCCACAACAGCAATGCCTTTTCCTCACACCCCTTCTGCTTAGCGTAATGGGCGAGCCAATGCTCCATCCTGCTTACCCTCACCGGCGTTGTTCCCTTTGTCAGGCAACTCCGCAATTCCACCTGTTCTGTTCTTCTGGAAACACTTGGAGTACGGATGTGCCCCCCCACACCCCGAACACTCGTGTCTAAATTTACAAGTTGAGCCCCATTTAAACCCCTTCTCATTGAAGGAGAAGCAGAATCCCTTTCTGCCTGCTGCCGATGACCCTCCCTGAGGAGACCCGCCAGCTCCCCCACGAAAAGGCTGAGATGATCGGAGAGGTGTCATAATCTTAAGCCATAAGACCATATCCCGATCATCCCACCTCATCTCAGGCTTGACAGACAAGCATTGACGGAACTGCTCGTCGTACGCCCACCAAGCCATGCCTCCGAAAGTACGCTGGGCGGCAGCTTGACAAACGCCTGGAACCAATTGGTAAACGTTTTTGGCAACTTCCGATAACGCTTTTTTCTCTCCTCCTCCTCCTTCTTGGACGCCTCCTTCTTAGAATCCTCCGGGATTTCAAAGGATTGGTCAAGCGGTAAAAGGGAAAACAACTCAATGAATTCCCGTTTCCAGATCTTTTCCCTCAATTCCGCCGTCAGGTGCATGCCCAACGGGCCGATCGAGCAAAGACAGGACCGAGACAAGGCTGTGTCGGCAATCTTAAGCTCTGATCCCCCTGCTCCCTTACCCTCAATGTTGGCAGCCCTTAAGGGGGGGTACCTCAACTGCCTGGGCCTGAGTTGCTGTCCCGGTCCCCTGCCCAACCTCTACTGGCCCACCAGCGGCCGTGCTTAATACAGAGGCCCCAGGAGGGACCCAAGAACTGGCAACCCCCCTGAACCCTGTAAACTGGACCCCTCTAGCCTGGCCAACAAATCCCTCAACCCCGCTACCACCGTAACTGCCATAGAATCAGCACCTAAAACCCCCACTTTATCCAGGAGTAAGGCAGAAGCCTAAACCAGTCAGCCTTTGTTCATCTGTTTGACTATTACTATTTGTGTGTTCTTACCCAGGGGTTATGATACCCTTTTGTATTTAAATAAAGTTTAAGTGTTTTATCCTTATACCTGGTCCTCCTGTTATACATTTTTTTTTTTTTGAAGCCCACTTTATAATTATCCACCCCAACACTCTGACCCACCACGCCAGTCCCTCCTGTACCTGATCTAGTTTCCTCCGACATCTGGGACTGATCCGTGTGAGAAGCAGCCGTGACAGTCTTCTGGCTCTGGAACCCTATGTCTCTAGGTTCGGTAGCAGCCATCTGCTGCTGTCCTCCAGCAGCCTGCAAAACAGAGACATGTGACAAGCCCCCACTGGTGCCCACAACCCAACACCCCTCTGCGCCGTAGATAGGCCCAGAACACTGTCGCCAACTCCCCCTCTCCCCCTCTTGGGAGCTGTAGCCCCGGCCCCTACTTGACCTGCATCCCCATACCTCCTACGTTGCCTGCCCCTACTGGGCAATCCCCCACCCCCGGCCTATTCGGCCGTCTCACAGCACCAACAGACCCTTTAAGTACAGCACAATGACCCCTTCCCACCTGCACACCCAGGCCAGCGATGAAGCCCCTGGCTGTACTCACCGCTGTCCTCCCCTCCAGTACCTCAGCACATCCTTCCAAAGGAACACCATCGTCCAAGTCCAGCCTGATGTTGTCAGTCCATGATTCTTGCAGGCCATAAGCATCCCCACTCAGGCCGTCCTCTCCCATCACAAGCAAGCCAGAAGAAACCTCTGGCCGTGACCCAACCACACCCCCATCTGCAATAGAAACATCATTAGACACAATAACAGGACCCCCAATAGTGACATTCCCACTTCTCCCCCCCCGCGACCTCCACTTGCACACAAACCCCCCAATGACCCAGCTGAGATCGTGGACTGACGTAGAAGTCCACCCCTCTGAGGAGTAGGAGGGACTATGTCCTCCTCAGAAGAATCTAAATAAAGGGTGAGGTCCTCCATGTCAGTACAGGCCCCCATTTCTACTTGATCCCCAATTGAATCAGCCCTCACCAACCCTTCCCCCACAACATATACCACTTGAGGGACCCCCAAATCCCCATGAGGCCTCACAACCTGGGCCGTGTGCTCCACCACCTGGATCTGCACCTCCACATGTGGCCCCATCTCCCCAGAGCCGTTATCCCCGGCTTCAATAATTCCCCCCACTCCTTGAGCCCCACTTTGACAACTTTTCAGGCCCCTATCCCCCGCTACCTGCCTATCTCCTAGCCCATCTGGCCTCACCGGACCGTCACTCCTATCCTGCCGCCTGCTCAAATCATCAGGCCCCCCAAGGCTGTGTACAGCCACCTTACCCTGAGCCAGAGTCTCATTGGCCTGTCTGGGACGGGGCTCCGGGTCTGGCTCGATGACGTCACCACCATCGACAACGCAGGGCTGCCGTCGACAATGCAGGGCTGCCGCCGCACTGCCTGGGCCTGAAGATCCACGGAGCTGGGACCTGCCTTCCTCTTCCCAACCGACCTGGTACCCAGACTTGGACTTCCTCTTCTGCGGCCACCGGATCTCCTCCCGACATCCGGACACAATCTCGCCGGCGGCCTGGAGCGCCTGACCGGCCTGGACTTCTCCACCGGCTTCTCTTTGCCTCCAACGACCTCCGGATCCAGCAGGGAACGAAGCCTATCTTCAAGCCAGGTAGGACCCTTCTTCTCAGCGGCGTCCCTCAGCTGACCCAGCAAGACGTCAAGCTGTGCCATCCTCAACACTGAGCGGGAAGAAGCACGCAGAAGCAACCGACAGAGCTGTTGTCACCACAATGTTTCTGACAAGTGACTTCCTGCCTCTTCCCGCTCAGCCCCTTAAGTATGGCACAGCTTGCGCCAGCCCCTTCCTCCAACAGCACAAATCCCCAACGGGCCTCTTCTTCCTAAGGTCAAAGCCTCCTCCTGTTACTCCGTCACTCCCAGGGGCTTCTTTACTGTGCCTTGAAATGATTTAATAATCACTTCAGCCAGACCACAGATAATAAATGTAGTATTTATAAATGAATAGAAGGTTATACACTTTCATTTATTAATTATGAAAAAAAGAACTTTGAGTAATTAAATGAATCAATTAACATTTCATACAGTTGTGACATTTGTGTAGCTTAGTTGTTTTTAATTACACAAAATGTTATTGTCTGAGCTGATTTGAACCAAAATATTCTGCAAGTTTATTGTGCAACTTAATGAATACGGAGCGAGAGCCAAGAGTCTGATTGGCTGCATGCAATTCCGTGGCTTACAGTAATATCCAAGCCTCAGACACACAGTGTAAATTCTCTTTATGTTCCTAAATCATTCAGGCAAATTAAAACTTGGAGAATAAACAGACTGAATAAAAAGCTGCTCTGCTACACTGTTTGCCTCAGCTAATTGCCTGTAGTTTTATAAGTAAATCTAGTTTTGTCTATGTACCAAGTACCCATTGTGTCTCAGTATAGGGGTCTGGCACAGTATGTCACAGGAGTCCGCTGAAGTGTCTCATAAGGATTATTTATATCAGAGGCTAATACTAAACTCAATAAAACCCTTTAATGAAACTCATATCTCACAGAAGAAACTGATGCTATGTGTTTCTGCACACAGAGGGTTAAATAAATCACTTATGCTATGTGTTACTGCACACAGGGGGTTAAATAAATCACTGATGCTATGTGTTACTGCACACAGGGGGTTAAATCACTGATGCAATGGGTTTCTGCACACAGAGGGTTAATTAAATCACTGATGCTAAGTGTTACTGCACACAGGGGGTTCAATCACTTATGCTATGTTACTGCACACAGAGGGTTAAATAAATCACTGATGCTATATGTGACTGCACACAGGGGGTTAAATAACTGATACTATGTTACTGCACACAGAGGGTTAAATAAATCACTGATGTTATATGTTACTGCACACAGGAGGTTAAATCACTGATGTTATGTGTTACTGCACACAGGGGGTTAAATGACTGATACTATGTGCTACTGCACACAAGGGGTTACATCACTGATACTATGTGTTACTGAACACAGGGGGTTAAATCACTGATACTATGGGCAAGATTACATTTGCGGCATCGCCCTCAAAAGACGGCAATGCCGGTTTTTACATGGTTTTGCTATCACATATATGGCGCCGCATATAAATGTGGCGCGTATATTTCACCCGTCACCCGCAATTTTTACTCCTATAAGCTAACATAAAACCACGTGGCAAATCGGTATCACATATTCAGCATAAAGACTTACGAGGTGAAAATGAAGAAATTTTACTCAATTTTTACCTCGACAAACATAGGCACGCGCAGCAAGCCTTACTCTGAATATATAAGTACCGTAATTCCCGTACCTGCCTGAAAATATTAACATCTAACGGATGCGCGATATCTATCTACCTGTCAACCCCCAAACCCCACCGCAATAACTAATAAATGCATTAACCGACAAACCCCCACATTGCAATAAACCTAATTTAATTACTAAGCCCCCTAACCTAACACCTAAAATAATAAAATACTAAATTACAATTAAAATAAAAAATCCTAACATTACTTAAAAAAAACTAAAACCTAAGATTAAATTAAAATAATCTAAAATGATTAAAAATAAAATAATTAAACCTAATCCCTATGAAAATAAAAAAAGCCCCCCAAATAAAAACACCCCCTAATCTAATACTAAACTACCAATAGCCCTTAAAATGGCCTAAAGGCTAAAACCCCTAGGTAGCATCCCCCAAAGTTACCACCCACTCATAAACCCCAATAACATGACAGACACAGAGTTGGGAAAAAGACCAATATGGTCACGTTTATTAACACAATATATATATATGTTATTTATTCTCATTTACTACTGACGTATTTACACGCTTCCTGCATACTGGTTATATGTTATTTATTCTCATTTACTACTGACGTATTTACACGCTTCCTGCATACTGGTTATATGTTATTTATTCTCATTTACTACTGACGTATTTACACGCTTCCTGCATACTGGTTATATGTTATTTATTCTCATTTACTACTGACGTATTTACACACTCCCTGCTTACTGGTTATATGTTATTTATTCTCATGTACTAGTGACGTATTTACACGCTTCCTGCGTACTGGTTATATGTTATTTATTCTCATTTACTAGTGACGTATTTACACGCTCCCTGCGTACTGGTTATATGTTATTTATTCTCATTTACTACTGACGTATTTACACACTCCCTGCGTACTGGTTATATGTTATTTATTCTCATTTACTAGTGACGTATTTACACGCTCCCTGCATACTGGTTATATGTTATTTATTCTCATGTACTAGTGACGTATTTACACGCTCCCTGCGTACTGGTTATATGTTATTTATTCTCATTTACTAGTGATGTATTTACACGCTCCCTGCATACTGGTTATATGTTATTTATTCTCATGTACTAGTGACGTATTTACACGCTCCCTGCGTACTGGTTATATGTTATTTATTCTCATTTACTACTGACGTATTTACACGCTCCCTGCATACTGGTTATATGTTATTTATTCTCATTTACTAGTGACGTATTTACATGCTCCCTGCTTACTGGTTATATGTTATTTATTCTCATTTACTACTGACGTATTTACACGCTTCCTGCATACTGGTTATATGTTATTTATTCTCATTTACTAGTGACGTATTTACACACTTCCTGCATACTGGTTATATGTTATTTATTCTCATTTACTACTGACGTATTTACACGCTTCCTGCATACTGGTTATATGTTATTTATTCTCATTTACTACTGACGTATTTACACGCTTCCTGCATACTGGTTATATGTTATTTATTCTCATTTACTAGTGACGTATTTACACACTTCCTGCATACTGGTTATATGTTATTTATTCTCATTTACTACTGACGTATTTACACGCTTCCTGCATACTGGTTATATGTTATTTATTCTCATGTACTAGTGACGTATTTACACGCTCCCTGCTTACTGGTTATATGTTATTTATTCTCATTTACTAGTGACGTATTTACACGCTCCCTGCTTACTGGTTATATGTTATTTATTCTCATGTACTAGTGACGTATTTACACGCTCCCTGCATACTGGTTATATGTTATTTATTCTCATGTACTAGTGACGTATTTACACGCTCCCTGCGTACTGGTTATATGTTATTTATTCTCATTTACTAGTGACGTATTTACACGCTCCCTGCGTACTGGTTATATGTTATTTATTCTCATTTACTAGTGACGTATTTACACGCTCCCTGCTTACTGGTTATATGTTATTTATTCTCATGTACTAGTGACGTATTTACACGCTTCCTGCTTACTGGTTATATGTTATTTATTCTCATTTACTAGTGACGTATTTACACGCTCCCTGCTTACTGGTTATATGTTATTTATTCTCATTTACTAGTGACGTATTTACACGCTCCCTGCGTACTGGTTATATGTTATTTATTCTCATTTACTAGTGACGTATTTACACGCTCCCTGCGTACTGGTTATATGTTATTTATTCTCATTTACTAGTGACGTATTTACATGCTCCCTGCTTACTGGTTATATGTTATTTATTCTCATGTACTAGTGACGTATTTACACGCTCCCTGCTTACTGGTTATATGTTATTTATTCTCATGTACTAGTGACGTATTTACACGCTCCCTGCGTACTGGTTATATGTTATTTATTCTCATTTACTAGTGATGTATTTACACACTCCCTGCATACTGGTTATATGTTATTTATTCTCATTTACTAGTGACGTATTTACACGCTCCCTGCGTACCGATTATATGTTATTTATTCTCATTTAGTAGTGAGGTATTTACACGCTCCCTGCTTACTGGTTATATGTTATTTATTCTCATTTACTACTGACGTATTTACACGCTTCCTGCATACTGGTTATATGTTATTTATTCTCATGTACTACTGACGTATTTACACGCTCCCTGCGTACTGGTTATATGTTATTTATTCTCATTTACTAGTGATGTATTTACACACTCCCTGCATACTGGTTATATGTTATTTATTCTCATTTACTAGTGACGTATTTACACGCTTCCTGCATACTGGTTATATGTTATTTATTCTCATGTACTAGTGACGTATTTACACGCTCCCTGCGTACTGGTTATATGTTATTTATTCTCATGTACTAGTGACGTATTTACATGCTCCCTGCTTACTGGTTATATGTTATTTATTCTCATTTACTAGTGACGTATTTACACGCTTCCTGCATACTGGTTATATGTTATTTATTCTCATGTACTAGTGACGTATTTACACGCTCCCTGCGTACTGGTTATATGTTATTTATTCTCATGTACTAGTGACGTATTTACACGCTCCCTGCGTACTGGTTATATGTTATTTATTCTCATTTACTAGTGATGTATTTACACACTCCCTGCGTACTGGTTATATGTTATTTATTCTCATTTACTACTGACGTATTTACATGCTCCCTGCATACTGGTTATATGTTATTTATTCTCATTTACTACTGACGTATTTACACGCTTCCTGCATACTGGTTATATGTTATTTATTCTCATGTACTAGTGACGTATTTACACGCTCCCTGCGTACTGGTTATATGTTATTTATTCTCATGTACTAGTGACGTATTTACACGCTCCCTGCGTACTGGTTATATGTTATTTATTCTCATGTACTAGTGACGTATTTACACGCTCCCTGCGTACTGGTTATATGTTATTTATTCTCATTTACTAGTGACGTATTTACACGCTCCCTGCTTACTGGTTATATGTTATTTATTCTCATGTACTAGTGACGTATTTACACGCTCCCTGCGTACTGGTTATATGTTATTTATTCTCATGTACTAGTGACGTATTTACACGCTCCCTGCGTACTGGTTATATGTTATTTATTCTCATTTACTAGTGACGTATTTACACGCTTCCTGCATACTGGTTATATGTTATTTATTCTCATGTACTAGTGACGTATTTACACGCTCCCTGCGTACTGGTTATATGTTATTTATTCTCATTTACTACTGACGTATTTACACGCTCCCTGCGTACTGGTTATATGTTATTTATTCTCATGTACTAGTGACGTATTTACACGCTCCCTGCGTACTGGTTATATGTTATTTATTCTCATTTACTACTGACGTATTTACACGCTCCCTGCGTACTGGTTATATGTTATTTATTCTCATGTACTAGTGACGTATTTACACGCTCCCTGCGTACTGGTTATATGTTATTTATTCTCATGTACTAGTGACATATTTACACGCTCCCTGCTTACTGGTTATATGTTATTTATTCTCATTTACTAGTGACGTATTTACACGCTCCCTGCGTACTGGTTATATGTTATTTATTCTCATGTACTAGTGACGTATTTACACGCTCCCTGCGTACTGGTTATATGTTATTTATTCTCATTTACTACTGACGTATTTACATGCTCCCTGCATACTGGTTATATGTTATTTATTCTCATTTACTAGTGACATATTTACACGCTCCCTGCATACTGGTTATATGTTATTTATTCTCATGTACTAGTGACATATTTACACGCTCCCTGCGTACTGGTTATATGTTATTTATTCTCATGTACTAGTGACGTATTTACACGCTCCCTGCGTACTGGTTATATGTTATTTATTCTCATTTACTAGTGACGTATTTACACGCTTCCTGCATACTGGTTATATGTTATTTATTCTCATGTACTAGTGACGTATTTACACGCTCCCTGCGTACTGGTTATATGTTATTTATTCTCATTTACTACTGACGTATTTACACGCTCCCTGCGTACTGGTTATATGTTATTTATTCTCATGTACTAGTGACGTATTTACACGCTCCCTGCGTACTGGTTATATGTTATTTATTCTCATGTACTAGTGACGTATTTACACGCTCCCTGCGTACTGGTTATATGTTATTTATTCTCATTTACTAGTGATGTATTTACACACTCCCTGCATACTGGTTATATGTTATTTATTCTCATGTACTAGTGACGTATTTACACGCTCCCTGCGTACTGGTTATATGTTATTTATTCTCATGTACTAGTGACGTATTTACACGCTCCCTGCATACTGGTTATATGTTATTTATTCTCATTTACTACTGACGTATTTACACGCTTCCTGCATACTGGTTATATGTTATTTATTCTCATTTACTAGTGACGTATTTACACGCTCCCTGCGTACTGGTTATATGTTATTTATTCTCATTTACTACTGACGTATTTACACGCTTCCTGCATACTGGTTATATGTTATTTATTCTCATTTACTAGTGATGTATTTACACGCTTCCTGCATACTGGTTATATGTTATTTATTCTCATGTACTAGTGACCTATTTACACGCTCCCTGCATACTGGTTATATGTTATTTATTCTCATGTACTAGTGACCTATTTACACGCTCCCTGCATACTGGTTATATGTTATTTATTCTCATGTACTAGTGACGTATTTACACGCTCCCTGCGTACTGGTTATATGTTATTTATTCTCATTTACTACTGACGTATTTACACGCTCCCTGCGTACTGGTTATATGTTATTTATTCTCATGTACTAGTGACGTATTTACACGCTCCCTGCGTACTGGTTATATGTTATTTATTCTCATGTACTAGTGACGTATTTACACGCTCCCTGCATACTGGTTATATGTTATTTATTCTCATTTACTACTGACGTATTTACACGCTTCCTGCTTACTGGTTATATGTTATTTATTCTCATTTACTAGTGACGTATTTACACGCTCCCTGCTTACTGGTTATATGTTATTTATTCTCATGTACTAGTGACATATTTACACGCTCCCTGCGTACTGGTTATATGTTATTTATTCTCATGTACTAGTGACGTATTTACACGCTTCCTGCATACTGGTTATATGTTATTTATTCTCATGTACTAGTGACATATTTACACGCTCCCTGCGTACTGGTTATATGTTATTTATTCTCATGTACTACTGACGTATTTACACGCTCCCTGCATACTGGTTATATGTTATTTATTCTCATGTACTAGTGACGTATTTACACGCTCCCTGCGTACTGGTTATATGTTATTTATTCTCATTTACTAGTGATGTATTTACACGCTCCCTGCGTACTGGTTATATGTTATTTATTCTCATTTACTAGTGACGTATTTACATGCTCCCTGCATACTGGTTATATGTTATTTATTCTCATTTACTAGTGACGTATTTACACGCTCCCTGCATACTGGTTATATGTTATTTATTCTCATGTACTAGTGACGTATTTACACACTCCCTGCATACTGGTTATATGTTATTTATTCTCATGTACTAGTGACGTATTTACACGCTTCCTGCATACTGGTTATATGTTATTTATTCTCATTTACTACTGACGTATTTACACGCTTCCTGCATACTGGTTATATGTTATTTATTCTCATTTACTACTGACGTATTTACACGCTTCCTGCATACTGGTTATATGTTATTTATTCTCATTTACTAGTGACGTATTTACACGCTCCCTGCATACTGGTTATATGTTATTTATTCTCATGTACTAGTGACCTATTTACACGCTCCCTGCGTACTGGTTATATGTTATTTATTCTCATTTACTACTGACGTATTTACACGCTCCCTGCATACTGGTTATATGTTATTTATTCTCATTTACTAGTGACGTATTTACACGCTCCCTGCGTACTGGTTATATGTTATTTATTCTCATTTACTAGTGACGTATTTACATGCTCCCTGCTTACTGGTTATATGTTATTTATTCTCATGTACTAGTGACGTATTTACACGCTCCCTGCTTACTGGTTATATGTTATTTATTCTCATGTACTAGTGACGTATTTACACGCTCCCTGCGTACTGGTTATATGTTATTTATTCTCATTTACTAGTGATGTATTTACACACTCCCTGCATACTGGTTATATGTTATTTATTCTCATGTACTAGTGACGTATTTACATGCTCCCTGCTTACTGGTTATATGTTATTTATTCTCATGTACTAGTGACGTATTTACACGCTCCCTGCGTACCGATTATATGTTATTTATTCTCATTTAGTAGTGAGGTATTTACACGCTCCCTGCTTACTGGTTATATGTTATTTATTCTCATTTACTACTGACGTATTTACACGCTCCCTGCGTACTGGTTATATGTTATTTATTCTCATTTACTAGTGACGTATTTACACGCTCCCTGCGTACTGGTTATATGTTATTTATTCTCATGTACTAGTGACGTATTTACACGCTCCCTGCGTACTGGTTATATGTTATTTATTCTCATTTACTAGTGATGTATTTACACACTCCCTGCGTACTGGTTATATGTTATTTATTCTCATTTACTACTGACGTATTTACATGCTCCCTGCTTACTGGTTATATGTTATTTATTCTCATTTACTACTGACGTATTTACACGCTTCCTGCTTACTGGTTATATGTTATTTATTCTCATGTACTAGTGACGTATTTACACGCTCCCTGCGTACTGGTTATATGTTATTTATTCTCATTTACTAGTGATGTATTTACACACTCCCTGCTTACTGGTTATATGTTATTTATTCTCATGTACTAGTGACGTATTTACACGCTCCCTGCGTACTGGTTATATGTTATTTATTCTCATTTACTAGTGATGTATTTACACACTCCCTGCGTACTGGTTATATGTTATTTATT
>NC_069499.1:1595798544-1595823544 GCF_027579735.1 Bombina bombina
GTATAGGACCTATAAAACAAAAAGCATACTAAGCCACCAGGTCTGGTCTAACATACAAACAGAAACATCCAGACTTCCAACCACCTATTCTCTTTATCACACTCTCCCCCAACCCCAAACTAGCAGCTTCAGTGGCAGCGCCAATCCGGAACAAATACGTTCCAAATTCTTCCGCCTTGTACCCCAAGCCATTCAGTGCCCGCCGAAGCACTGCTAAAAATTGAAAGCGAGATAAACTCGAGCCATCTCTGTGAATAAACAACAGCAAAAGAGCACCCGGCCGGATCTCCAAATATGCCGTCATGTTGGCCACCGGGCACCCTGCCCCTTGTGCCTCCCCCAGCTTTATCAACCTGCCTCGCCCCTCTTGGTCTGTCTTGGACCCCCGTAGTCAAATCCACACTACCTTGTCCCTAACTGAGACATCCTTGGCCTGCAGGCCCCCCACATCTCTTCTATTCACCCCCACCAATTCTGATACCCGGAAAGCCCCAAAGAATGCCGTCGTAAAGGCCGCCCTGAACAATAAGACCTCAAACCATGAGGTACACACTGCTTCCAACTCTGCTAAGATCCTCAGAAGGAGTTGAAAACCAATCGGGCGTCGACTGTCCTTCACCACTTTTTTCCTACACATTCCCCTCACAGCCAACTGGATGAGAAACAACTTCGTCAAATCTTCCCACCCCAACAGTCTGAACAAAAACCTCAAAGCCGCCATATTCCTCCTCACCAACGCCTTAGAGAGTCCTCTCTCACCCCATTCCCCAATCCATGCCATTAATCCTTGAATCCACCCTTCCCTAGACGCCACCATGCCCTTAGCTGTCAGAACCTTCAACCATTGCTTCCATGTTCTAACATAAGCACTCCACGTACCTGGAGCTAACGCTCCCCTCGCCACCCTGATCAACTCTAAACCTCTAGCTCCAGCAAGTCTGGCGGGCAACTGATTCCTTCCTTCTCCACTTCTGGTGCCACTTCCCGAAACCTCGTCCACTGAAAGCGAGAAAGAGCATCAGCCACAGTATTCAGATAACCTGGCACATGCACAGCACGAAACAGCACATTCATCCTCATGCAGTCCAGCACAAACAGCCTCAACAGGCGGACCACCGGCAGGGAGCAAGACGTCAATTTATTAACCGCAAATACCACCCCTAGGTTGTCAGAATGGAATACCACCCTCTTATCTTGCAGCTTATCTTTCCATACCCTCACTGCCACCAGTAGGGGAAAAAGTTCCAAAAAGACCAGATTCTTCGTCAGACCCTGTTTGACCCAAGGGGCTGGCCATTTCCCGGCCACCCAGCTCCCCTGGCAGTAAGCCCCAAAACCTAAGGACCCCGCTGCATCCGTAAAGAGGTGCAGCTCTTCGTTGGTCACCGACCTACCGTGAACCAAAGCCCGACCGTTAAATTCTGCCAAAAACAACAACCATATTCTCAGATCATCCTTAAGGTCTGCCCCCAAAGTAATCCATGACTTGGGGCCCGTGACTCCCGTCGTGGCCATGGAGAGCCTCCTACAGAAAACCCTCCCCACCGGGATAATTCTACAAGCAAAATTTAGCTTGCCCACCAATGACTGTACCTCGCACAACCGAAGCCTTCGCTTTCCAATTGCCCCCGCTATGACCCCTTTTAGGTCAACTACTTTATCCATTGGCAGCCGGCATTCCATTTGAATGGAATCAATTTCAATCCCCAAGAAACTCAAAGTGGTGGTCGGACCTTCGTTTTTTTCATGTGCGACAGGGATTCCAAATTCCTCAGCCACCTTGAAAAATTGGCCCATTAGCTGCCCACAAGTCGATTTCCCTGCGGCCCCTACAAATAGGAAGTCGTCCAAATAATGGACGACCGATGACACCCTGAACTCTGCCTTACAACCCACTCCACAAAGGTGCTGAACTTCTCAAAGTATGCACACCATATGGAGCACCCCATTGGGAGACAAAGATCCACATAAAAGGAACCCCGGAAAAAACAACCCAGTAAATGATGGCACGCCGGGTGCACTGGTAGCAGCCGAAAGGCAGCCTCCACATCCACCTTCCCCATTAATGCGCCAACTCCAGCCTCCCTTACCAACCCCACCGCCTTATCAAACGACGCATACCTCACTGCCGCTATTGCAGGGTCAATGCCATCATTGACCGAGGACCCTTTCGGATAGGATAAATGGTGGATCATGCAGAATTGCCCTACCGCCTTTTTGGGCACGACCCCCAACGGAGATACCCTCAAATTTTGGAAAGGTGGGTGCGAAAAGGGGCCCGCCATTCTCCCCAACGCCACTTCTTTGTCAATTTTACCCTGGACCACCTCCGGCAATTCCTTTGCCGATTTCAGATTCCCTGAAATTTGAACCCCCTCTTTCTCCTCGAACGGAATCCAGAACCCAGAGCTAAAAAACGTAAGCAAAAGTTCCTCATCCCCCGCCTTACCCCGTACTTTAGCGAACTGGTCTAACCAAGGCACCATCTTTCCTACCTTCACCGGTGTCCTGGCCCTTAGCAGCAACCTCGCCTGGCTTCCTACCTCCCCCGTTTCTCTTGAAGCACTTCGCCCACGAGTGGGTGCCCTCACATCCCAAACAAGCGTGCTTGTACTTGCACCCGGATCCGAACTTACATTGCCCTTCATTATACTGGAAGCAGAGTCCCTTCTTGATGGCCACTGCAGCTCCTCCTCCACTGTTACCAGCTGCTGTCCCACTGCCCCCCGATCCCCCGGAGCCACGAAAGGACCCACGCAACGGAGTCATTAACTCCAGCCATATCCCCATGTCCCTGTCGTCCCACCGCATCTCCGTTCTTACCGCCATCCGTTGCCGAAACTGCTCATCGTACCACCACCACGCCAAACCCCCATAAGCCCGAGATCTCGTCGTGATAGCAGAACAATGCCGAACATTGCTCCGGGAATTTCTCGCCCACCACCGCCGCCAAAATACAAAATGCCTTGGACCAATTGGATAGAGTTTTTGGCAATTTCCAATATCTCTTCTTCCTTTCGTCCTCCTCCTTCTTCTCCTTGTCGCCTTTTGTATCTTCTTTAATCTCGAGCACTTGCTCCAACGGTAACAGAGAAAATATTTCCAAGAACTCTCTCTTCCATATTTTCTCCTTAAGCTCCTGAGTAAGATGAATCCCTAGCGGCCCAATGGAGCATAGGCAGGGCCTCCTCAACGCGTTCTCCGGCACCTTCAACACTCCACCAGCACTAGTAGACCCTCCTGACACCGGTGTGGTTCCCCCTTGACCCTGTCCCACGGCTCCCGATCCCTGACTCTCCGCCACTGGTGCTCCCCCCACACCCCAGGCTGCTGCAACGTTCCCCTGCTGCCCCGCCAGCCGTCTCTCGAACTGCGTAAGCAGATCCCTCATACCACTCATCATACTCTGCACACCTAAACCATGCTCTCCTCCAGCCACGCCTGTGTCAATGGTAGCGCCCTCACCTCTATTTCTGGGCGCCGTTGTAGCTCCCGCTACACCCGTTGGCTCTGTTGCTATCCTTGTCCCAGCCTCAGGCTGCGTTCTAGTCTCCTTTTCTCTGGGTCTGTGCGTCCGCCTTCTCTGGGATGGCGACCGAGATCTCCTCCTCCAACTGCTCCTCTCCCGTGACCTATCGAGCCTCCCCCATGTGGGCGATCGCCTTTCCCTCCTCTGTTGCATCCTTTCCCTGGGCGACCGGGATTTCTCCCTCCGCCGTTCAGCTCCCGACCTTCTTGGGCTGTGGCGCACCAGGGGGTCCTCCCCCCGTGGCCGTGTCTGCAAAGAGGAGACAGTGAAATCCCTAACCTGCTCCCCACCCCTGCCACTCCTAATACTGCCTTCCCTAGACCCTACCCCTGTCCTACCTTCCACACTCCTCCCTCTACCATCCCGCCCATTATCCCTGTACCCTAAGGATCTAATCAGCTGCTCTAAGGCGGCCAGGTCCCCTACCTGCCGTGGGCCCACCGGTCCAGCTGAAGTTCCTTCACCAGGATCATCCGATTCCAGATCACTGTAGGAATAATCTATCCACAGTGCGTCCCCATCCAGGTCCTGTCTCGCCGCCTCAGCAGAGTCTTCTGCCTCACCACCCCTCTGACCCTCCAGCTCCTCTGCACCACCTGTGGGAAACAAACATGACACATTATCACATCCCTGACCACCCCTGACTTTCCTCCCACCTTTGCCCCCGGCCCCCCCGCCCCATTTTTCCCCTCCCCTTCCCTCTAGATACCCTGCTTACCCCGTGCCCCCTACCTCCCCCAGGGACCCCCAGCAACGACATCCTGCAGTTCCCCCGTCCTAACCCCACGCTCACTCCCCTCCTCGCCCCTACCCCCACCTTCTCATGACACATGGTACCACCTCCCCCCCCTACTAGGGCCCTATGCCTAGGGGATCCCCCACTATCTCCTGCTGACCCTGGTTCTGCTTCCCCTAACCTGACTGACCTCTGCCTTCCTTCTCCCCCTTGGGCCCCAAATTCACTGCCACTGAGAGCCCCAGCTACAGGGCTCCCCCCCACTAAAGCCCTCTTACTAGCGCCCCCTGCATCTGCTTGTATTCCCCCCCCAGGAGTCTCATTCCCCGTACTCCTGGGTGCCCCTGCCCCTTCCTTATTACCTTTTTTAGCCCACTTTCGGCCTATCAATGGCCTCCCTTTAGCAACCCCTCCCAACCCATGCTGCTCTTCTGTCTCCTCTCCCTGCTCCCGTGAAAATGCAGAGGCCTGGGGAGCTCCCTCCCCCGCCGTGACACGGGTCCCAAGTGCTGCAGACCTCCTCTCAGCATCCGCCGGCACCCGCCCACTCCTTGCGCGATCGAGGCCCAGCCCTTCTCCCCGCCCGGCCTTACCTGCCGTACTGCTGCTCCTGATTGGCGCCATCCTCGTGGCCTCCTCACCCGCCGCACGCGCTGCCTCCTGTGACCCTCCTCTTCCTCTCTCCGACCGGCGCCTGGGCTCAGGATCCACACGCTCAGGCCCAGCGCCGCTTCCGCTCCTCCTGCGTCTGCCGCTGTCCAGTGATAGCCGCTCCGGAGGCCTCGACCGCCGTTGTGGCCTGCCGTGGTTTGTCCCGCCTTCACCCGCCGTAGATCCAGGTCCAGGAAGATGCGCCGCAGCCAGGTAAGTTCTCAACCAGGCCAGTCCTCTTGCTTCCGCTATCCGCTGCACTTCCTCTGCAACGTCGCTCATCCTCACAGCCGCTGCAACCGCAAGTCTCAGGAACCAACTTCGCCTTGTGGTTGCAGTGACTGAACAGAGGATGAGCCGCTTCCGTTCATCCCTTAAGAACCCCAGGACTGCTCCATTGCTCCGATGGGGGTCACTATCCCCTACGTCAATACTCTCCTCCAGGGAGCAATTATATTAGCATTCATGTGTATATATATACAGTTATATTAGCATTCATGTATATATATATATATATATATATATATATATATATATATATATATATATACAGTTATATTAGCATTCATGTCTATATATATATACAGTTATATTAGCATTCATGTGTATATATATATATATATATATATATATATATAGTTATATTAGCATTCATGTGTATATATATATACAGTTATATTAGCATTCATGTGTATAAATATATACAGTTATATTAGCATTCATGTGTATATATATATATATATATATATATATACAGTTATATTAGCATTCATGTGTATATATATATATATATATATATATACAGTTATATTAGCATTCATGTGTATATATATAGTTATATCAGCATTCATGTGTATATATATATATAGTTATATAAGCATTCATGTGTATATATATATATATATATATATACAGTTATATTAGCATTCATGTGTATATATATATATATATATATACAGTTATATTAGCATTCATGTGTATATATATATATATATATATATATACAGTTATATTAGCATTCATGTGTATATATATATATATATATATATATATATATATACAGTTAAATTAGCATTCATGTTTATATATATATATATATATACAGTTAAATTAGCATTCATGTTTATATATATATATATATATATATATATATATATATATATATATATATATATATTGTGACAGGAACACTTTTAACCCCGGTCTTCTAGGGCACAAATGCAGCACAGGACAATCCACTGTAGTTTAAAAGGCTTTATTTTTCACAGCAATAACAAACAGGCAGTTCATTTTCAAAAGAGGGAAATCCTTTCTCTGCAGCAAAGTTAAGTGCTTTTAAATGTGTCCCAGCACTTCACAGCATTCCACAAGTGCTTTGTAAAAATAATGTCCTTTTACAGTTCACAGGAACAAAAGTCTTTTACACAGTGTAACAAACACACACACCAGCTTCTGTAGCTGTGTAACTCTCTCTCAAGTGTGGCTGCTATTTAAACCCTCACAACTTCTAATTAGCCACACCTGTGATTAGCTGCTGGACAGCTTCACAGCTGTCTGGGATAATCAAATACACACTCTTTCTCGCTGGGGTTTTAACTGAAAGGAGAAATAGCATGTACAATGCTTGGTCTTAAATATCTTCCATTTATAACCAGGCCTTGCTTTCTGTCACATATCCTCCCCCCAGCTCACACCCAGTGGGTTGAGCGACCATGGACATCAATGAATGTACCCGAGACAAACCATCAGCATTGCCCTGCAAAAGACCGGCCCTGTGCTCAACAGTAAAATTGAAGGGTTGCAAGCTAAGAAACCACCTAGTAACCCTTGAATTTGTTTCCTTATTCTGACTCATCCATGTGAGAGGAGCATGATCTGTTATTAATTTAAATGTTCTTCCCAACAGATAGTACCTAAGGGTCTCTAAAGCCCACTTAATGGCAAGGCATTCTTTCTCCACTATAGAATAGTTCTTTTCCTGTGAAATAAGTTTTCTGCTTAGGAAAAGGACAGGATGCTCTTCTCCCTGACACTCCTGCGAGAGAACTGCTCCTAAACCAACATCAGAGGCATCTGTCTGTACAATAAAAGCTTTAGCGAAATTGGGGGTTACCAAAACTGGATGGGCACAAAGGGCATCTTTCAACTGCTTAAAAGCTTGTTCTGCTTCTGGGGACCATTTTATCATAATTGGGGCCCTTGCTTTTGTGAGATCCGTCAAGGGTGCCGCAATTGTAGCGAAATTCGGGATAAACCTTCTATAATAACTAGTTATCCCAATAAATGCTCTTACTTGTTTTTTAGTTAGAGGCTGTGGCCAGTTCTGTATGGCCTCTATTTTTGTTGTCTGAGGTTTAACTAATCCTCTACCAATAGTATAACCCAAGTACTTAGCTTCCTGTAAACCAACAGTACATTTTGCAGGATTGGCAGTTAACCCAGCGGACCGTATTGCATCAAGTACTGCTTGAACTTTTGGAAGATGGGATTCCCAATCTGTACTATAAATTATAACATCATCCAAATATGCTGCCGCATAACGAACATGGGGTTTCAGAATTCTATCCATCATCCTCTGGAATGTTGCCGGGGCCCCATGTAAACCAAATGGCAACACCGTATACTGAAATAAGCCCCCTGGGGTTGTAAAAGCTGTCTTTTCCTTTGCTTGACTAGTGAGAGGCACCTGCCAATACCCTTTCGTTAAATCAATTGTAGTGAGATAACGTGCTTTTCCTAGCCTTTCTATTAACTCATCCACTCTAGGCATTGGGTAGGTGTCAAATTTGGAAACACAATTAAGCTTACGAAAGTCATTACAGAACCATAATGAACCATCCGGCTTTGGAACAAGCATGATTGGACTGTTCCACTCACTTTGTGATTCCTCAATTACCCCAAGCTTTAACATTTTTTCTACCTCCAGTTTAATAGCCTTTCTACGAGCCTCAGAGACCCTATAGGGTTTAAGGCAGACCTTCTTCCCTGGTTCTGTTATTATGTCATGTTTAATAACATTAGTTTTTCCCGGTACCACAGAAAATACCTCTTTGTTTCTTCTAATAAAATCCTTGACCTCTCGCTTCTGATGTACAGATAGGGTTTCTGATATATTTACCTCTGGTTCAGTGACAGGGAGTTCTGTAGGTTTTAAGGCAACTAAAACTTCCCTATCTTTCCAAGGTTTTAGCAGATTTATATGATATATTTGCTCAGGTTTCCTTCTCCCTGGCTGACTTACTTTGTAATTAACATCACCCACTTTCTCAATTATCTCATATGGGCCCTGCCAAGTAGCCAAGAATTTATTTTCAACTGTAGGGACCAGAACTAACACCCTATCCCTAGGTTGAAACACCCTGGCTCTAGCATTACGGTTGTAGCTGTACTTTTGTGCTTCCTGTGCTTTTCCCATATGTTCCCTTACAATGGGCATGACAGCTTCCATACGATCCTGCATTTGGGAAATATGTTCAATAATACTTCAATAAGGTGTTGTCTCTTGCTCCCAAGTCTCTTTAACTATATCTAGTAATCCCCTGGGATGCCGCCCATATAACAGTTCAAATGGGGAAAAACCTGTAGAAGCCTGGGGAACCTCCCTGATAGAGAACATTCAATAGGGTAACAGAAGGTCCCAATTTCTCCCATCTGTGTCAATTACCTTTCTTAGCATACTTTTGAGAGTTTTGTTAAACCTTTCTACTAAACCATCAGTCTGAGGGTGATATACTGAGGTCCTTAGTTGTTTAATGCCAAACAACTTACACAATTCTTTTGTAACCCTGGACATAAATGGAGTTCCTTGGTCTGTCAAAATTTCCTTAGGTATCCCGACCCTGCTAAACATTAGCATGAGTTCTTTTGCTATGGACTTTGCAGAGCTGTTACGAAGGGGAACTGCCTCAGGATAGCGTGTAGCATAATCAAGGATTACCAGTATATACTGATGTCCTCTAGCAGATTTAACCAACGACCCACCAAGTCCATAGCAATTCTTTCAAAAGGCACATCAATTATAGGCAAGGGCACTAAAGGGTTACGAAATTTTTTAGCAGGAGCTGTAAGTTGACACTTAGGGCATGAAGCACAATAATCCTTGATGGCTACAAATATCCCTGGCCAATAAAACCTTCTAAGAACTCTCTCTTTGGTTTTCTCAACTCCCAAATGCCCCCCTAGAATGTGGTTATGTGCAAGATTTAAAACAGTGTTCCTAAAAGTCTGGGGCACCAAAAGTTGTTTAACAATGTCTGTTCCTTTCTTCTCTACACGATATACCAAATCATTAACTGCTTCAAAATAAGGATAGGGTAATACATTTCCTGGCTGTGTCACAACATCATTTATAACCCTGATATTATTTCTTGCCTCTACCAATGTTGGATCCTCCCATTGGGCTTTTTTAAAATTACCAGGGCCACCAACCAGATCTATCAAATCATCAATATTTTCCGAGCTAGTACTTGTTACTTCATTACTCTGAGAAGGTTGATCACCTACTAATACAGGCATAGGGCAATAAATCTTATTTTTCTCCTTTTCAATGGAACCCCCTTCAAAATCAGTTTCAGAGAAAGTAAATACATAAATATCAGAAGTTTGACATATTTCTGGAGATTCCCATAACTCCAGAAATTTTGGAAAATCTCTCCCTATCACCACCTCATGGGCTAAATTTGGTACTACACCAACACAATATTTTAATTTACCACACTGAGTCTCAATCTCCACCTCAGCTGTAGGATATTCCCGTTTATCTCAATGAACACAGATAATTCCCATTTTTTCCCCATAATCTAATATTGCATCTGGTACTAAAGATTTAGCCACTAGTGTGACCATACTTCCTGAATCAAGCAAAGACCTAGACACTTTACCATTAACCATCACAGTACACCAATGGGAATCATTATTAACAGAGCTGTTGCTATTAGACAATAGTGAATGTGCAACATTACAGTCCATAAATTCATCTTTATCACAGTCTCTAGCAATATGCCCAACCTCATTACATTTAAAACATCTTACAGGTTGGTTATATTTAAATGTTTCCTTAATTCCTGGGGAAATGTCTCTGGTGTTTTGCCTATACACCTGCTGCTCTCTTATGCCTTTTATCCCCTGAACAGTCTTACCAGTTCTTGTAGAGCTCTGGGACTTGGGATTGTGGGGCTGATCCATTGAAGATTGTTGCAAAACTTCTCCTGAAGCTATAAATCTTTCGACCAATACAATCAACTGATCCGCTGTTTGAGGATCACCTTGATTAACCCACCGCCGCAGGGAAGCAGGTAATCCACGCTGAAACCGGTCCATCACCAGTAGTTCCACTATTTTGGTAGCCGAATTAACCTCTGGTTGCAGCCACTTCCTGGCAAGGTGTATAAGGTCGAACATCTGGGATCTTGCAGCATTATGAGATGAAAACATCCAGGAATGGAATCTTTGTGCACGGACTGCCGAAGTCACCCCCCAGGCATGCAAGGATTTCTGCTTTCAATTTCTCATAGTCATCAGCTTGTGCTGGCTCTAAATCAAAGTAGGCCTTCTGAGGTTCACCACTAAGAAATGGCGCAAGTATACTCGCCCACTCAACTGTCTGTCATTTTTCTCTTTCTGCTGTGCGTTCAAATGCCAAAAGATACGCCTCAACATCATCAGCTGCTGTCATTTTTTGAAGATAATGACTAGCCCTTATTACTCTGGAACCTTGGCTGCCACCAACATATTCAGAGTTCAGTCTTTCTGATATGGCTTGAACCTCTCGTTGCAGAGTCTGTGTAGCACTTTGCTGCTCCTCCCGGGTCTTCCTGAATGTCTCAGCTTGCACAGCAGCCATCTGTTGTATCAACAATTCAGTGTTCTCCTTCTGTGATTTAGCCAGCAGCATAGCACTCTCTGACTGGGCCAAGACCAACTGTTGCAGTGCTGCACTATTTTCAGCAGCTTTTCTGTTAGTCTCCTGCTGTATAGCATTAGAATGGATCAAAGCTTTAATGACTTCCTCCATGTTGCTTGCAGATTATTATGCCCACAGACATACAACGTGGTTGCCCGGATTCTCCACCAAGTGTGACAGGAACACTTTTAACCACGGTCTTCTAGGGCACAAATGCAGCACAGGACAATCCACTGTAGTTTAAAAGGCTTTATTTTTCACAGCAATAACAAACAGGCAGTTCATTTTCAAAAGAGGGAAATCCTTCCTCTGCAGCAAAGTTAAGTGCTTTTAAATGTGTCCCAGCACTTCACAGCATTCCACAAGTGCTTTGTAAAAATAATGTCCTTTTACAGTTCACAGGAACAAAAGTCTTTTACACAGTGTAACAAACACACACACCAGCTTCTGTAGCTGTATATCTCTCTCTCAAGTGTGGCTGCTATTTAAACCCTCACAACTTCTAATTAGCCACACCTGTGATTAGCTGCTGGACAGCTTCACAGCTGTCTGGGATAATCAAATGCACACTCTTTCTCCCTGGGGTTTTAACTGAAAGGAGAAATAGCATGTACAATGCTTGGTCTTAAATATCTTCCATTTATAACCAGGCCTTGCTTTCTGTCACAATATATACAGTTATATTAACATTCATGTGTGTATATATATATATATATATATATATATATATATATATATATATATATATATATACAGTTATATTAGCATTCTAAGGGATGAAATGCCCTACATCTCCTGAGTGGCTGCTTGTAACCTAACTTACCATAACTTAACACTTAACATAACTTTATTAAATAATAAATAACAACACAACACAGTTTGTGGGTGAAAGACCCGTGGGTCACATTTATTGGTACCAGCCGTGGAACTGGCAGGTAACATAACCACGGGTGGCGGCAATCGGGCCTACATTCTAACTATGAATAACCCCTTCTAGAAAATGGCCAAGGGACACTGCTGCAGACCACAAGGCGGAGATACTCACGCAGCTTTATATTTAGGGGTTTCTTGGCCCAACAATAATCAGCCCGAGCACGCCCAAGCATACCAAGCCTGTGATGTCACCCTGACCGCAATGGCCGTTACTCAAACCTCCTTCCAGTCTGCAGCCGTGATCCTGACCACCCGCCAGATTAGGGTGCAAACATTAGAAACTCCAAACCTGTAGGTCCAGCCTTGACTTGACGAACAGCATGTCAATAACTGGGGAGTTCAAAAATTACCGTCCTTGGACTTAGGGAAGTAGTTTGAGTAACCTTCTTCCAGCCTCAGACACCTAGTCTCGAATAGAGACCTAACAAAAAACCGATTGCCACCTTCTATATACTTATTCGAATCAACAGTGCATTACAATTTCCAATCAGTAATGCAGAGAATCAAATCAATAATGCATTACAAGTGCCAATCCGTAATGCATAACGAATCCAATCAATGATGCATAACAAAACAAAACGACAGTGCATAACAAATTCAACAACAGTGAATAATAGGGATGGGAGGGTGGGGAAAGATCTTCTGGGAGTCCACAGGAACAAAGATGAAGTGGAATCCCTGCACATCCCTCTTATAAGGTTATTAAACCCCTCCCAACACAATGCAACATTGTAACTAACACACACACACAGCAGCACTCACTCCTCCAGGCCTTAACCCTTAGCTACGTTCCGGGCTATCTGCCCTGCACTTTCTTAAGGGATTAAATGCCCTACATCTCCTGAGTGTCTGCTTGTAACTTAACTAATCATAACTTAACACTTAATATACCTTTATTAAATAATAAATAACAACACAACACAGTTTGTGGGTGAAAGACCCGTGGGTCGCATTTATTGGTACCAGCCGTGGAACTGGCAGGTAACATAACCACGGGTGGCGGCAATCGGGGCCTACATTCTAACTATGAATAACCCCTTCTAGAAAATGGCCAAGGGACACTGCTGCAGACCACAAGGTGGAGATACTCACGCAGCTTTATATTTAGGGGTTTCTCGGCCCAACAATAATCAGCCCGAGCACGCCCAAGCATACCAAGCCTGTGATGTCACCCTGACTGCAATGGCTGTTACTCAAACCTCCTTCCAGTCTGCAGCCGTGATCCTGACCACCCGCCACAAGAGACTGACCTGCATATTCAATGGTCCTGACTCTTGCCGCCATCCTATACTCTTAGGAGTAACTCCTGCCTGATGTTCTGCAAGAACAAATCTACTCCTGTCGGTTCTAAATGAACCCCATCCTGCCTATACAAACCCTTATGGGCTGCCGAGATGTTCCCGTGCTCTACCACAAACCCTCGAGTTCAACTACCTGCTTCCTCAGGTCCCTATTGATCTTTTTCCTGACCTGGAAAGCTGCATTATGACACACCATGTGTCTCCATCTTAATCTAGGGATCACATTCGACCACCCGATTCTCACACCTGGAAACCAGAGTTTGAACTGCCTCAGGTCTGACTGCATTGCCCGAATTAGATCCAATGTGGGAATGGCCCCCACATCGTTGCCGCCAGCATGTATTATCAGAATGTGGGGTTTCTCCCACCTTCTCGTGGCATTCTGGAGCAATGCAGGCAGATCTTCCCAGGCCAAGCCTCTGCGCCCTAGCCAACGCAACACAGCCCTGGACAAAGGAAATCCTAGCTGCTGTCCTCCTGGCATGGCTGCAGCTCTAATTGCGGCCCAGAGCGAATTTGTTGTACTTATAGCGCTTGTGTATAGAGTGACCTGTGGCTCCTGTCTAGAGCGGATCCCCAAAAAAGTCCGCAGTGGTGCTAAGGTGTATATAGATAGTAAGATAGGAGCGCCAAAAAGAGGCAGGGCCAAAGGTTTAGTGGAAATATGTGGTATAACGTAATTAGTAAAGTTAGAGTCTGAATTAGTTCCCTGAAATGGTGGACCACAGTGATTGTGTCAGTCCTTCCTATAATATTGTTGAGTTCGTTTAAAAGCGTGGACTACGAGCGTCTAGCGCTTTGGATTGGGGGGTGGATGTTAATATGTACTATGAAGGCATATATAGGTGCAGGACAATTAATAATATATAGAAAAAATTGGCTATATATAGTTATATTAGATGACACAGAACATACGTCTTCCAAATAAAATATCACAGTTTAATACAGTTGTGTACAATTTGGTACATCATATCCGGTTAAAAACAAGTTACATGCAAAAATATGGATCCATAAAACTATAAAATAATTCAATATATTTAAAAATATTAAAAATATGTATTAAGAACAATAATACGGTAAAAGTTCTGAATGCTAGAGATAGTCGAGGTCTCTCTGACAAAGTCCCTACGTCTGTCGCGGGGAGGGCAAGCTAAGGTACAGCTGTACAGCAAATATGCTAATAAGATAGATTTGCTAATAAGGTGGCTGTATGAACATAGCGGTTTAGAAAGTAGCGGATAATAATACACAAATGTACAAATGAAAATAATACACAAATGTACAAATGAAAAATGAAAAACCACAAATGTGCACAAGAGCAAATAATGATCAAATAATAGTCCAAAAAATAATCCAAAAAATATAAACAAATGTGCAATGGCAAAAAGGTGGTCTTTAAATGAAGGTGTAGACAGTCCAAATTAATGTGAAGTGATTCAATCCGTGAAAGAACACAAAAAATGCAATATAATAAAGTTCCTAAAAATGTTCCAAAAGTTGTAATCCTTATTGTGATGTCTCAAAAATGATAAGAATATCCAAAATGTAAAAATATAAAAATATAAAAAATATATATAAGAATGTCCAAAATATAAAAATCTCCAAAATGTCCAATGTGAATGATATATAAGTGACTAGTGTTTGCACAAAATTATAAACGTGATCACTGAGAAAACAAAAAATCTGTAGTTCTTATTATAGTGCACAATGGTATCAAAAATTAGAAAATGCACAAAATAGAATAAAAATAGAAAAATATGAGAGAAAAAAAGGGGGAAGAACTTGGGCCCAGTGCACATATGAATGGCCGACGATCCACACCCGTACAGGACCTGGACGTGTTTCTGAAAACAAAGAAAACAAGAGTTAGCCCGCTTGCAGTGGACCAGATCCTCAACAAACCTTGGCCCATTACCTTTAGGTATCACCCCCGCAAGCCCCCTAAACCCTTGCATACTTGACCCTTGATCCCCGTTCTCAAACATACAGCGGCCTAACATAGGACTTATACCGCTGCGACCTCCACCGCCCTAATGAGCGGCTGCGATCCGAGGACCAACCCAGCTCTGCAGCCGTCGTCGCTGCCCCAACTCGGAAGGAGTGTGGGGCAATCCGAGACCCATCAAGACCAGCCATTTGCGCTACCCTACCTAAAACCTTCCCAAACTGGTATCTGGTCAGCGGGTCCCCATTGGCATGTATTAGAAACATGGAGGAGCCTCCTGGCTGCACTTCCAGGTAAGATGACACTAGCCGTACTGGGCAACAGGTAACACCAGGCTGCCCCTGCAAGGAAAGCCAAGCTGTCAGGTTAGGAAATGTCCAGAAGAAGACCCAAATGCTAGGGCAAACTTAAACAACACCCTTGCACTCTGAGTTTAATCCAGGACGTGACCCCACGACAACCTCCAAAAAACAAAGTACTCACAATATGGAGCAGGGTTAGCCTGTGCCAAAGTAATTCATGATATCAGCCAGATAGACTTCTGAATAAGGAACTGGTTTCAGGAAATGTCTTCCACAGAATCAGGAGAGCAGGGATAGTCCACTTATACTCAGACAGAAGAAGGGTAAAACAGGAAACAGTTAATAATGCAGGAGTAGGTAATTTGTTATCAGGCAGTCTGAGGGTTAACACTGTGTAGACAGTCTTTGCAGAGTATGCAACAGGTAATCAGGAAGTTTGAGTGTTAACACTGAGTAGACAGTCTTTGCAGAGTTTGCAACAGGTAATCAGGCAGTTTGAGAGTTAACACTGTGTAGACAGTCTTTGCAGAGTATGCAACAGGTAATCAGGCAGTTTGAGGGTAAACACTGTGTAGTCAGAACTTACAGAATTAACAACATGATATCAGCCAGATAGACTTCTGAATAAGGAACTGGTTTCAGGAAATGTCTTCCACAGAATCAGGAGAGCAGGGATAGTCCACTTATACTCAGACAGAAGAAGGGTAAAACAGGAAACAGTTAATAATGCAGGAGTAGGTAATTTGTTATCAGGCAGTCTGAGGGTTAACACTGTGTAGACAGTCTTTGCAGAGTATGCAACAGGTAATCAGGAAGTTTGAGTGTTAACACTGAGTAGACAGTCTTTGCAGAGTTTGCAACTGGTAATCAGGCAGTTTGAGAGTTAACACTGTGTAGACAGTCTTTGCAGAGTTTGCAACAGGTAATCAGGCAGTTTGAGAGTTAACACTGTGTAGACAGTCTTTGCAGAGTTTGCAACAGGTAATCAGGCAGTTTGAGAGTTAACACTGTGTAGACAGTCTTTGCAGAGTTTGCAACAGGTAATCAGGCAGTTTGAGAGTTAACACTGTGTAGACAGTCTTTGCAGAGTATGCAACAGGTAATCAGGCAGTTTGAGGGTAAACACTGTGTAGTCAGAACTTGCAGAATTAACAACATGTAATCAGGTAGTTTGAAGGTTAACACTGTGTTGTCAGAACTTGCAGAGATAGCAACAGGTAAGCTGGTAGTTTGAAGGTTAACACAGATTAATCAGTACTTGTTGAGATTGGCAACAGGATATCAAGCAGTTTGAAGGTTTACACTGAATAATTGTATTTGCAGAGTTTGGAAACAGGTAAACATGCAGATTGAAGGTTTCACAGAAATAACAGTATTTGAATAGTTTGACAATAAATAGAGTAGTAAGTATTTGCAGGGTTTGCAGCAGGTAAACAGGAAGTTTGAAAGTTTCATTAAACAAACAGTACTTGCATTGTTTGGAGACAGGTAATCAGGAGGTTGAAGGTTATTCCAGCATAGTAAATCCTTGAAGAGATTGGCAACAGAAAAGCAGCAGTTAGAGAGATTCCTCAGAGAATTCCTATCAGAAGCACAAAGTTAAACAAACAAACGGGCACTGGAGAAACAGGAAGCCCAGAATAAAAAGCATCATCATCATCAGGAAGGGGTGGCTCAGACACCTGTCAATCAAGCACACAGAGAGGACTGCAGAGCTTCCCAGCAGCCGAGCGTGACAGTGCCCCCTCCTCAAGGACCCCTCCGGGGGACCCGACCGGGCCTGGCAGGGTATTTCTTGTGAAAAGACTTGACAAGAGTTGGAGCATTAACATGAGAGGCCGGTTCCCAAGATTGTTCAGAGATAGGATAACCCTTCCAATGGACCAGGTAGTACAGCCGATTGCCCCGTAGCTTGGAATCTAGAATCTGGCTGACTTCAAACTCAGAAGTTCCCTCTACGGAAAGTGGAGATGTGATGTCAGCAAAGTTCTTTATAAACTTTCTATAGTAATTGGCAAAGCCAAGAAACCTCTGCAGGGATTTGAGAGTAGTTGGTCTGGGCCAGTCCTTGATAGCCGACAGTTTAGCAGGATCCATCTCAAAACCTGATTCAGAAATGATATACCCCAAAAAGGGGATGGAACTCTGATGAAAAGAGCATTTCTCCAATTTAGCGAACAGGGAATTGTCTCGTAACCTCTGAAGAACCAGTCTTACATGATGTACATGTTCCTGTAATGTTTTTGAATAGATCAGAATGTCATCGAGGTAAATGATAACAAATTGATTTAGATAATCTCTGAAGATTTCGTTAACAAAGTGCTGAAATACAGCTGGTGCATTGCACAATCCAAATGGCATTACTAGATACTCGTAGTGACCAAATCTAGTGTTAAATGCCATCTTCCATTCATCTCCTTTACGGATTCTGACCAGATTGTAGGCCCCACGGAGATCTGACTTGGAAAAAATAGAAGCACCTTGAAGACGATCGAATAACTCAGAAATGAGCGGCAGAGGATAGCTGTTTTTGACAGTAATCTGATTCAAGGCTCGATAATCAATACAGGGACGAAGACCTCCATCTTTTTTCCCAATGAAGAAAAAACCTGCACCCACAGGTGAAGAGGAAGGACGAATAAATCCTCTGGCTAAGTTGTCCTTTATGTATTCCTCAAGAGAGACATTTTCTTGATGAGAGAGGGGATAGGTCCTTCCCTTAGGTAGAGGAGCCCCTGAATACAATTCGATAGGACAGTCAAATATCCGGTGGGGAGGTAAGGTCTCATCCTCTTTTTTAGAAAACACATCATAAAAGGCATGATAGTAATTGGGCAATGATTCAGGAAATTCCACCATAGCTACGACAGGACAGGATGGTTTAGAGGGATTTTGCAGGCAATGTTTGAAACAGGTAGTTCCCCAGGAAATAAGTTATCCTTTAGACCATGAGAAAACTGGATCATGAAGCTGCAACCAAGGTAACCCCAGAATCAATGGTATGTGGGGAGAAGAGATGACATCAAAACGAATAATTTCAGAATGAAGTATGCCCACAATCAAAAGAAGAGGAATGGTAGAATGTTGTATGATACCAGTACCTAGAGGCTGTCCACTGACAGTAGTTACCTTAATTAACTGTTTCTTGGCTTGAAGAGGAATCCTGAGAGAGTCAGCAAAGTTTGAATCAATGAATACTCCAGCAGCTCCAGAATCGATGAGAGCTTGAGCTAGAAACTTGGTGTTTCCAAAAGAGATAGTTACAGGAACAAAAAGTTTAGAATTGAGGGAAGACATGGGATTCTGGCTTAACTCTGTCCCTCTATCAAAAGTTAAGCCTTTGCTTTTACTGGCCGGAAAGGACAGTCCTTTAGTAAATGTCCTTTGGCACCACAATACAGACATAACCCAAGAGTACGCCTTCTATGGTGTTCAGCTTCTGACAATTTATAGCTCCTACTTCCATGGGTTCCACAGACTCAGGAGATTGGGAATTATTATTAGAAAGACTTGTGGTTCGAATAGGAGGATGAAAAGAAGATTTAACAAAGGATCTCCGATTCCTATCTCTCTCCCGAAGACGCTCAGAATGCCGGGCGTCAAGAGTAATACATAAATTGATAAGACCCTCCAATGAATCAGGGAGTTCCCAAAATACAAGTTCATCCTTAAGGCGTTCGCAAAGTCCTTTGCGAAAGGCTGCCCGTAAGGCTCCATGGTTCCAATCAGTTTCTGCGGCTAAAGTCCTGAATTCAATAGCATATTGAGCTACCGAAAGGGATCCCTGTCTCAGATCCAACAATCCTGCCTCAGCAGCTGCAGACCTCCCAGGCTTGTCAAAAACAGAAGAAAAAATGGACACAAATAATTCCACATCCTGTAGTAATGGATCATTCTTCTCTAAAAGAGGGGACACCCAGGCTAGAGCCTTACCCTTCAAGAGGGAAATGATAAAGGTGATTTTGGAAGTAGAATTGGAAAAAACTTGAGGATTGTTTCTGAAGTGTAAACGACACTGATTAAGGAATCCACGGCATTCTTCAGGATTACAGTCATATTTATCTGGAAGTGGGATTCGTGGTATATTATGTCCAACAGTTTGAGGTGGATTAAAGACAGCATTGGTGCTAGTAGCAGTGGCAGCAGGAGTCACCGTCGCTTGAGAAGGAGCGGAGAGGTTATGTAGCAGAGCAGTAATCTGGTCAAGCTTGGAATCCAAAGATTGCAAATGAGCAGAATGATTTCCTAGAAGTTGCCCTTGTAGAGCCACAGCCCTGGATAACTCATCAGGGTCCATATTATGGCCCGTTTGTACTGTCAGGTTAGGAAATGTCCAGAAGAAGACCCAAATGCTAGGGCGAACTTAAACAACACCCTTGCACTCTGAGTTTAATCCAGGATGTGACCCCACGACAACCTCCAAAAAACAAAGTACTCACTATATGGAGCAGGGTTAGCCTGTGCCAAAGTAATTCATGATATCAGCCAGATAGACTTCTGAATAAGGAACTGGTTTCAGGAAATGTCTTCCACAGAATCAGGAGAGCAGGGATAGTCCACTTATACTCAGACAGAAGAAGGGTAAAACAGGAAACAGTTAATAATGCAGGAGTAGGTAATTTGTTATCAGGCAGTCTGAGGGTTAACACTGTGTAGACAGTCTTTGCAGAGTATGCAACAGGTAATCAAGAAGTTTGAGTGTTAACACTGAGTAGACAGTCTTTGCAGAGTTTGCAACAGGTAATCAGGCAGTTTGAGAGTTAACACTGTGTAGACAGTCTTTGCAGAGTATGCAACAGGTAATCAGGCAGTTTGAGGGTAAACACTGTGTAGTCAGAATTTGCAGAATTAACAACATGTAATCAGGTAGTTTGAAGGTTAACACTGTGTTGTCAGAACTTGCAGAGATAGCAACAGGTAAGCTGGTAGTTTGAAGGTTAACACAGATTAATCAGTACTTGTTGAGATTGGCAACAGGATATCAAGCAGTTTGAAGGTTTACACTGAATAATTGTATTTGCAGAGTTTGGAAACAGGTAAACATGCAGATTGAAGGTTTCACAGAAATAACAGTATTTGAATAGTTTGACAATAAATAGAGTAGTAAGTATTTGCAGGGTTTGCAGCAGGTAAACAGGAAGTTTGAAAGTTTCATTAAACAAACAGTACTTGCATTGTTTGGAGACAGGTAATCAGGAGGTTGAAGGTTAATCCAGCATAGTAAATCCTTGAAGAGATTGGCAACAGAAAAGCAGCAGTTAGAGAGAATCCTCAGAGAATTCCTATCAGAAGCACAAAGTTAAACAAACAAACGGGCACTGGAGAAACAGGAAGCCCAGAATAAAAAGCCTGGTTGTGACATCATCAGGAAGGGGTGGCTCAGACACCTGACAATCAAGCACACAGAGAGGACTGCGGAGCTTCCCAGCAGCCGAGCGTGACACAAGCCCCCCGGCCCTCCTGGTCGGTTTTTGACCTGGGAATGAACAATAGCACGGAGCCATCCACCAATCTGACATAATTGTGCATGACCCCCCCCTGTGGCCGCCGTTTTGGCTTGCGGTACCAACTCGCCCACCCTTAATGTGCCGTGAAACGCCAGGCCGAAGGCCGCCCCGAAGAGCCGAGCCTCGAAAGGTGAGGAACATATCTCTGGTAGGACCGCCAGCAACTTTACCAGCTGTTCCGCCGTAATGGGCTCCCTTGCGTCCCGTCATGGAACCTCCAGATGGCCCCACCCCCTAATAAGCTGCTTTACAAGGAAGGAGCGTGACTCGTCTTTAAACACGTATAGCCTGCAGAAGAAAGCCACAGCCGATAGCCTAGCAACCACCACCCCCTTTTTTGCTCGCTTACCTCTCAGGTCCGCCAGCCAGTGAAACAGAAACCCCTGTTCACCCTCACAGGAAGGGAACTCACGTAGGTCGCAGAAACCTACCCACTCGCTCCAGTACCTCAGTATGCCGACCATGTGCTGGGTGCCAACGAAGCCCACAACAGAGGAATCAGTTGCTGTAGTCTCTCGCCATCTGCCACAAAAAGAGAGGGCAAGAAAGACCATTAGGCACCGCGGCAGGAGCCGCAGCCCTAAATGCCTCCCACTGGAAGCGAGACAATGCATCAGCAACTATATTCTGCACCCCTGGCACGTGCCGGGCCCTAAAGTCAATGTTCCATTGCAAACATCTCAACACCAGGTGTCGCAGATAATGCACCACCACAGGCGATGAAGCTGAAAGCCTGTTAATAGCAAACACCACGCTGAGATTATCCGTCCAGAAAATCACAGCCCTGTTACTAAACAGGTGACCCCACAGTTCCACTGCCACCAGTATAGGAAACAGTTCCAGAAAGCAAAGATTGCGTGTAAGCCCTCTGCCCGCCCACTCGGTCGGCCAGGGCTCTGCACTCCATGCCCCCTCAAAGTAAGCCCCATACCCGGATGCTACAGCGGTGTCCGTGAACAGATGCAGTTATTGGTTAGATATTGGATCACCTCGCCACATGCAGATGCCGTTAAAGTCCTGGAGAAACCTCTCCCAGACCTGCAAATCCACCACGAGATCCCTCGTGATGCAAATGCGCGATGCCGGAGCCCTACCTCTGCCCAAACACTGCTCTAACCACTTGCTAAACACCCTACCCCACGGGATAACTCTCCCCGCGAAGTTAAGGAGACCAAGGAGCGACTGCAGCTCCCGAAGCGAACACATCGGTGCCGAAACCATAGCACAGACTGTCGCCAACATCTTGACAACCTTTTCTTTAGGCAACCTAAACTCCCCTGCCAGCAAATCAATTTCGAAGCCTAAGAACGTCAAACACGTGCACGATCCCTCCGTCTTATCCTCTGCTAGAGGAACCCCAAACCTGGCCATCATGAACCTCATGACTTTCATTAAAGAGGCACATTCTTGCGAGTTGGCTGCCCCAACCAGGAGAAAATCGTCCAATTAGTGCGCAACTCTGTCACTCCCAGCCCCCGAGACCACCGCCCAGTGCAGGAAAGTGCTGAATGCTTCGAAATACGCGCAGGATATTGAACAGCCCATGGGCAGACAACGGTCAACATAATAACCCCCTTCAAACCAACACCCCATCGGCTTGAAGGATGATGGGTGAATCGGGAGAAGCCAGAATGCAGATTCTATGTCTAACTTCGCCATCAAGGCTCCAGGGCCCCGTTCCCTGACCATAGCCAGCGCGTCATCAAACGACTGGTAACGGACTGAGCTCAATTCCTCCGGAATGGCGTCATTTACCGACTGCCCTTTCGGATAAGAGAGGTGCTGTATGAGCCGGAACTTACCCGTTTCCTTTTTGGGGACGACCCCCAGCATTGGAAATAACTAAGTCCGGCAGTGGTAATTCCCAAAAGGCCACTTCTTTTACCAACTTCTCCCTGACTGCCTCAGGGTACTGAGAAGCCGATTTCAGGTTCTTCCTGTCTCGGGCTCCCACTACCCGGCCTACTACCGGGATAATGAAACCCTCATGCAAGCCGCTATCCAAAAGCTGAGCAGCCGCCCTGTCCGGGTACCTGCTCAACCATTTGCAAATAACCTGGACCCTAAGGGGCGAATCTGCCCTTACTCCCAGCGCCTCCCTTGCCCCCAAACCGATCAGTCTGGGTATCTCGCTTCTTGGAGCAATCAGCTCCAGGGTGTTGTCCGCTGCAGAACTTACAGACGTGTTTGAACGTGCACAATGTGCCCCGCTCACACGCTTTGTCCTGATACCACCAGCACACACCCCCTTGCCGCCGTCGAAAGCGCAATGTCTACTTACTCCCCGGCGATACCGCCGTGGAGCCTCCCTGCGCCCTCCGTTCCGCATCAAGATGCGCCCAGAGGTGCAAATCCAATGGGCAATGGGTTGCCCACCTTCTTCTTCCAATATAGCATATCGTACTCTCTCCACGCACCATCAGCAAACTTTCTGTGTATTGCATCAATGGTGTCGACGTACTTAAAGAGGGCAGTCCCCTGATCGGTAAACCTCTCCAAGTAGCAAGTGGCGTAGACCCGGAAACACCGATGCCACTCCTCAAGTGTATCGGGCCTCCTAAATTTCTTAGGGCCCGTACCGTCCTCCGCCATTTCCTTAAACTTAAAAGCCTCTGCCGACAGCTCAAACATGTTCACATACTTACCGTCCTGGATACGCTTCACCATCTTAGACTTGAGGTGTGCATGCAACCTGTGTACCTGGCACGAATAAGTATCCCCATGTACCTCTGCCTTTCTGTTCACCGCCTGTGGTGACCCCCCAGCAACCCCTAGGAGTTGAGATGACTGCGCTGCACTACTGGCATTGCCATACCCCGTGATTGCCCCTACTCATCTTTCTCAACATTCTATACATCTTCCTATGCCCTTTCGTGTGCAAACCCAGGGACCCATCTATCTCAGACCCCGAACCTGACCCACTAGAGCTGGAGGAATTACACCGCCTCCTAGGTAAACAAATTTTTAACTCACCAGAGGAAGCACCCAATGCGGCCTGGACTTGTCCAGAAACACTGCTGACTCCTCTCGGCACGAGAGCTCCGGAACTCTGAGTCGCCATGTCCCTGCTGGATGAGGATGTCCTGGGTACCTGCAAAATAGAAGCCACGAGGGGAGTACCTCGGGAAGAGCCAGCCGTCTCCTCCCCATCCCCCCCTTCGATAGATTCTAGATACCCTTCCCGGTCGCTGTCACTCACACCGCATGCCAAACTCACATCATCATCTGTACTGGTGGCCAGCCCATTAGCAGAATCCTTCTGAAATCTCACGGTCCTACTCCGGCCCTGAGACTTCGATCCCCTTGCCTGTCTTACCAACCCCCTCCCAGGCCTTTCCCAGGGCCATCGCTAATGCTAGCATTCCCCCTTTTTACAGCCCCTCTCGTGGCTATTTGCCCCGACCGTGCTGGTGAGGTCCTGCTGGACGTCAACCTACCCTGCAGGCCTTGCTCCTGGGTCTCCGCTACCGCGGTGTCACCCCCTGAACTATGTGCCACACTGGCCCCCTTATTTTAGCCACGGGGGCCTTCCATTTACTTTGGGCCGCAGCGTGTGCGGGGGCCGCCTTGGCTTTTCCCCCTCCTAACGTAGACCGCGAGCGTGAGGAGGGTGCCCTCTCAGCATCCCCTCCTTTATTGCTTGTTCCCGCTGCAGCTCTTGTGCGCACTCCCTGCTGCGCCACCCCCGGATTGCCCCCCGATGGGCCTTGCTGACCTGCTTCCTCAATCTCACTTGCCCCGTGGTTCTTCGCCTCTGCCCCCTGTCCTGGCCTATTAAGTGCCCCTTCGGCCTCCTGAGGCCTAGCTGTCTTGCCCCCAATAGCGGGTGTCCCCCCCCGAGGTGCTCCCTTCTTACCTCCGGAGCCAGGGGGGAACGATCCGCTCGGTTCACTGGCCAGATTGCGAGTGCCGCGAGCGGAAGTGACGTCACCGGAAGTGATGTAAGGACACGCGACATCACCGGAAGTCGACGCGGCGGCCATTTTGGATGCTGAAAGGGACGATGAACCAGAGGCCTGCACACTACTATAGGCCGAAGCCTGGGCCTGAAGTACCGCCGCACCCGACGACGCACCCGCGAGGACCGACGCTAAGGACTGTAGGGGGGACACCGCCGCCACCACAGATTCCCCGGAGAGGACCACCGCCGCAAATAAGGCCGCACTGCTCCCAGTACCGACGCCAACGGAACCC
>NC_069499.1:1595826044-1595866044 GCF_027579735.1 Bombina bombina
AATACTTTATTTTACGAAGTTGTGAAGGAACTGGTTTCACATTTTTAACCCTGCCAGATAGCTGGCGCTTTGATATTTTCTGATTTTCCAATAACGTCTCTGACCACTAGGGGTCATCCATCAGAGCTAAGGGTTTTTCTAGTAGTCGGCGCTAAGTGATTTATTCTATTCTATTTTGTGTTAAGTAGTACTATTCTTAGCACTTTCAGCCCTGTAACTCCTCCTATCGGTGGAGGTCTATATGGCGAGTATGATTACCCTGACAAAGTATAACAACAAGACACGCGGTTTGGGACCCATGGTAATTCGTTTGTGTTAAGTAAAACTTTTCTTAGCACTTTAATCCCTCTTACTCCCCCTTTCGGTGGAGTTCTAAATGGCCTGCATGATTACCCATACAAAATATAATAATAAGACATCTGCTCTGGTTCTGGGACCCATGGTAAGGTTGTGTTAAGTAGTACTGTTCTTAGCATTTTAATACCTGTTACTCACCCTATCGGGGGAGGTCTATATGGCCTGCATGATTACCCTAACAAAATATAATAACAAGACATGCGTTCTGGGACCCATGGTAACTATGTTGTGTTAAGTAGTACTGTCCTTAGCATTTTAATACCTGTTACTCACCCTATCGGGGGAGGTCTATATGGCCTGCATGATTACCCTTACAAAATATAATAACAAGACATGCGGTCTGGGACGCATGGTAAGTAGATTGTGTTAAGTAGTACTCTTCTTAGCATTTTAATACCTGTTACTCACCCTATCGGGGGACGTCTATATGTCCTGCATGATTACCCTAACAAAATATAATAATAAGACATATGCTCTGGGACCCATGGTAAGTTTGTGTTAAGTAGTACTGTTCTTAGCATTTCAAAACCTGTTACTCACCCTATCGGGGGAGGTCTATATGGCCTGCATGATTACCCTTACAAAATATAATAATAAAACATATGCTCTGGGACCCATTGTAACTAGGTTGTGTTAATTAGTACTGTTGTTATTAGTTTAATACCTGTTACAACACCGAATGGTGGCAGGTCTATGCCATGCATGATTAGCCGCACCCAACCCAAAAAAAAGCCAAGCGGTCTTGGACTAAGACCCATGGCTAACTCGGTTGTTTCAAGTAGTACTATTTTTAGCACTTTCATCCCTGTTACTTCCAGGCCTCTCGGGGGTGGTCTACATGGCCATCATGTTTAGCCTAACATAGTACAACAATAAAACCTTGGCTCTTCAAAGCCTGTTAATTGGCTTTATTTTGGTAGTACTGTTCTTATTAGTTTAATACCTGATACAACACCGAATGGTGGCAGGTCTATATGGCCTGCATGATTAGCCACACCCAACCCAAAAAAAAGCCAAGCGGTCTTGGACTAAGACCCATGGCTAACTCGGTTGTTTCAAGTAGTACTATTTTTAGCACTTTCATCCCTGTTACTTCCAGGCCTCTCGGGGGTGGTCTACATGGCCATCATGTTTAGCCTAACATAGTACAACAATAAAACCTTGGCTCTTCAAAGCCTGTTAATTGGCTTTATTTTGGTAGTACTGTTCTTATTAGTTTAATACCTGATACAACACCGAATGGTGGCAGGTCTATATGTCCTGCATGATTAGCCGCACCCAACCCAAAAAAAAGCCAAGCGGTCTTGGACTAAGACCCATGGCTAACTCGGTTGTTTCAAGTAGTACTATTCTTAGCACTTTCATCCCTGTTACTTCCAGGCCTCTCGGGGGTGGTCTACATGGCCATCATGTTTACCCTAACATAGTACAACAATAAAACCTTGGCTCTTCAAAGCCTGTTAATTGGCTTTATTTTGGTAGTACTGTTCTTATTAGTTTAATACCTGATACAACACCGAATGGTGGCAGGTCTATATGGCCTGCATGATTAGCCGCACCCAACCCAAAAAAAAGCCAAGTGGTCTTGGACTAAGACCCATGGCTAACTCGGTTGTTTCAAGTAGTACTATTCTTAGCACTTTCATCCCTGTTACTTCCAAGCCTCTCGGGGGTGGTCTACATGGCCATCATGTTTAGCCTAACATAGTACAACAATAAAACCTTGGCTCTTCAAAGCCTGTTAATTGGCTTTATTTTGGTAGTACTGTTATTATTAGTTTAATACCTGTTACAACACTGAATGGTGGGAGGTTTATATGGCCTGCATGATTAGTCGCACCAAACAAAAAAAAAAGGCATGCGGTCTTGGACTAAGACCCATGGCTAACTCGGTTGTGTAAATTAGTACTATTCTTAGCACTTTAATCCCTGTTACTTCCAGGCCTCTCGGGGGTGGTCTACATGGTCATCATGATTACCCTCAACAAAATATAACAACAAGACGTGCGGTCAGGGAACCATGGTAAGGCTACTTCCTTTCGCAAAATCGAGTATAACAGTTGCAGGCAGAGGTTCTGACCCTGCATTATGGCTGCACCTTTCCCTAGAAGAGGCATCCGTTACAGAGTCTGTGGGCATGTATGCAAAGAGATGGCCTGCCTAAATGGAGCAGCAAGGCAGTACAGGTCATTCTCCTTCAGCCGTTTTATACGATGGCCCACGAACCTCAACAGCCACAACAGCAGGAAACACCACCAATGCCATGCTTTTGAACAATCGATTACAGGTAAGGCATTGATTTTAGAAACACGGAGATAATTTTTAGGAAACAGGAAATAGAAAAAAACATTGATTGGACACCCAGTACACTTCTTTCTCCTTCGGCCTTTTTATAAGAGGGTCCAGGACCCTCAACAGAAACAACAGCAGGAAAGAGGACATATGGCATCCTTTTGAACAATAGATTACAGTTAAGGCATTGATTTTAGAAACCAGGAGATAATTTTTAGGAAACTGGAAATTGAACTAAAAACCATGCTTGGACACCCAGTACAGTACAGGTCGTTCGCCTTTGACCATTTTATAAGAGGGTCCCGGACCCTCGACAAAAACAACAGCAGGAAAAAGGACATATGGCATCCTTTTGAACAATAGATTACAGGTAAGGCATTGATTTTAGAAACCCGGAGATAATTTTTAGGAAACAGGAAATAGAAAAAAACATTGATTGGACACCCAGTACACTTCTTTCTCCTTCGGCCTTTTTATAAGAGGGTCCAGGACCCTCAACAGAAACAACAGCAGGAAAGAGGACATATGGCATCCTTTTGAACAATAGAGTACAGGTACAGCATTGATTTTAGAAACCCGGAGATAATTTGTTGCAACCGGGAAATTGAACCAAAAAATTGATTGGACACCCAGTACAGTACAGGTCGTTCGCCTTCGACCATTTTATAAGAGGGTCCCGGACCCTCAAAAAAAACAACAGCAGGAAAAAGGACATATGGCATCCTTTTGAACAATCGATTACAGTTAAGGCATTGATTTTAGAAACATGGAGATAATTTTTAGGAAACAGGAAATAGAAAAAAACATTGATTGGACACCCAGTACACTTCTTTCTCCTTCGGCCTTTTTATAAGAGGGTCCAGGAACCTCAACAGAAACAACAGCAGGAAAGAGGACATATGGCATGCTTTTGAACAATATATTACAGGTAAGGCATTGATTTTAGAAACCAGGAGATAATTTTGAGGAAAACGGGAAATAGAAAAAATCATTGATTGGACACCCAGTACACTTCTTTCTCCCTCTGCCTTTTTATAAGAGGGTCCAGGACCCTCAACAGAAACAACAGCAGGAAAGAGGACATATGGCATCCTTTTGAACAATACATTACAGGTAAGGCATTGATTTTAGAAACCCTGAGATAATTTGTTGCAACCGGAAAATTTAACCCAAAAAATGATTGGACACCCAGTACACTTCTTTCTACTTCAGCCTTTTTATAAGAGGCTCCAGGACCCTCATATGAAACAACAGCAGGAAAGATGACATATGGCATCCTTTTGAACAATAGAGTACAGGTACAGCATTGATTTTAGAAACCCGGAGATAATTTGTAGGAAACGTTAAATAGAAAAAAAATCATTGATTGGACACCCAGTACACTTCTTTCTCCTTAGGCCTTTTTATAAGAGGGCTCCTTTTGAACAATAAATTACAGGTAAGGCATTGATTTTCGGAACTCGACTATAATTTGTTGCAACCGGGAAATTGAACCAAAAAAATTATTGGTCACCCAGTACACTTCTTTCTACTTCAGCCTTTTTATAAGAGGGTCCCGGACCCTCAACAAAAACAACAGCAGGGAGCTGAGCATAGGAGTACAAGGGAGTGGGACAATAATAATATGAAGGGGAGAGATTAAAAAGGGAATGTTGATAGTGGGAGGTGATCTTACTGTGCCCCTGGACCCGGGGTTGGACTGCTCTACTCCTAGATTGCGGGGACCCCATAATATTAGCAAAAGTGTTACAGACAGCCTTAAGACAGTTGCATTGGTGGACGTTTGGAGGTTGCAACATGCACGCTCCAGAAACTTTACTTTCTACTCTTATGCACAGAAATCCATAGATTACTTGATGCTGGAACATAATCACCTTTCTTTAGCAACCCATACAGAGATTCTCCCGGCGGCCTGGACTGATCATGCGACAGTGACTCTAGAGATAGATTGGCCCACGAGACCCTTGAGACACTAATTTTGGAGATTAGATGACTCACTACTTCACGACCCTGATATTGTACGTGACATTAAGCAAAAATTAGAGGAGTACTTCACACACAATGCCAACTCGGTAGATAGGAAAGGAACTCTTTGGGAAGCCCATAAGGCCGTAATGAGAGGCAACTTCATACACCACAGTATCAGACTAAGGAAAATCCATAACTTGACTTATAATAAGCTCTCAGCAGACCTTTATCTGGCGGAAGCCGTACATATACAGAACCCCACTGATGTAAGGTCCCTTAATAAACTGACAGAGGCTAGGCTAGCACTCAACTCATACCTAACCAAGGGGCCTAGTTATCAAGCCGTCAACCTCAAATACGCTGGAATTCCGCAGCGTATTTGTGGCGAGGCTGATTCGCCTTAGTTATCAAATGCTAGAGACCGGCAAAAGTAGAATTTTGTGACGTAAGCTTCGATCCGCCGGACTCAGTCCGACACATATCGATTCTTACGTCACTACAGATGTTCCGCACACAGTGCGGCACAATCTGACTACTTTTGCTAGTTATCAAAAAACTAGCAGATACGCTCGGCACTTTTCCGGCCCAGCGTTTTCAATCCGCCGCCCTAGAGGCGGCGGATCCCATAGGAATCAATGGAAGTCTGACCATAGCGAAAGTACAAGTTCGCTGCTGCCAGACATTCCATTGATTTCTATGGGAGCTGTCTACACCTAACACCCTAACATGTACCCCGAGTCTAAACACCCCTAAGCTGTCCCCCCCTACACCGCCGCAAATAAATAAATGTATTACCCCCTAAACTGCCGCTCCCGGAGCCCACCGCAAGCTACTCTATACATATTAACCCCTAAACCGCCGCTCCCTGACCCTGCCGCAACTATAATAAATGTATTAACCCCTAAACCGCCGCTCCCGGACACCGCCGCAACCTACATTATACCTAGTAACCCCTATCCTGCCCCCCCCTATACCGCCGCTCTCTATAATAAAGTTATTAACCCCTATCCTGCTGATCCCGCACCTCGCCGCAACTAAATAAATAGTTTAACCCCTAAACCGCCGCTCCCGGACCCTGCCGCAACCTATATTAAATTTATTAACCCCTATCCTGCCCCCCCTACACCGTTGCCACCTATAATACATTTATTAACCCCTATCCTGCCCCCCACTACACCGCAGCCACTGTAATAAAATTATTAACCCCTAAACCTAAGTCTTACCCTAACACCCCCTAACTTAAATATTAATTAAATAAATCTAAATAATATTTCTATTATGAACTAAATTAATCCTATTGAAAACTAAATACTTACCTTTAAAATAAACCCTAATATAGCTACAATATAAATAATAATTATATTGTAGCTATGTTAGGATTTATTTTTATTTTACAGGTAACTTTCAATTTATTTTAACTAGGTACAAGAGCTATTAAATAGTTATTAAGTAACTTTCAATTTATTTTAACTAGGTACAATAGCTATTAAATAGTTATTAACTATTTAATAGCTACCTAGCTAAAATAAAGAGAAATTAACCTGTAAAATAAAAACTAACCTAAGTTACAATTACACCTAACACTACACTATACTTTAATAAATTATTCCTATTTAAAACTAAATACTTACCTGTAAAATAAACCCTAACGGCTAGATTTGGAGTTTGGCGGTAGATGGGGTGCTAACACTACAGCATTGTTTAACTCCAGTATTTAGAGTTAAAAAAAAACATCTAACGATACTCCTAACGCGTGTATTTCACACGCGGAATCCTGCCCGCGTTAGACAGTCTCCCATAGAGATCAATGGAAATGACAACAAACACGCTTTTTTCATCTAACACTCGATCTCGCGAGAAATACGCACAGCTCGGTCATATGACGCATACCACATCATGCACAACAATAACACGCCGCAAATGTCACAACAACAATCACTAAACAAAGCACATAAGCATTACACATTCAGAAGCGGGGGGAATTTTATTTAAATAAAATACAGGGAATACGCATATACTTTAAGATGCGGAAATACGGAAAATAACAACAAGGAAAAAAATACAAAAACATACACTAGCAAAATACTCGCATTCAATATTACTATATATTAGGACAAACATACATATACAACACTTCACTAATACCCCACCATCGCAAATTCACATTTAAACATAATACTATTGGACAATGTTATAGAAAACGAGCACTATGACATCATCGCATTCTACACATTCCACAAATACTAACTCCAAATGAGCATGCGCACATTCACACACCTAATACACATTGCACAAATAATAATTACTAATAAAGCACACCTGAACACAATTTACAACGCAAACCGGTACATCATTAAACATTTACACAGGGTATATAAGCACCACACAAGCATGGCTTCTTTCACTGTGTTGCTGGTGGGTTTTTGGAGATTGGAGCTTAGAGATTTTGTGCATTATTGTGAGTCAGTTAGTGGTAGTGAGAGTTAGTGGTAGTGGGAGTTAGAGAGTTAGTGGTAGTGTGAGTTAGAGAGTTAGTGGTAGTGGGAGTTAGAGAGGTAGTGGTAGTGGGAGTTAGAGAGTTAGTGGTAGTGGGAGTTAGAGAGGTAGTGGTAGTGGGAGTTAGAGAGTTAGTGGTAGTGGGAGTTAGAGAGGTAGTGCTAGTGGGAGTTAGAGAGTTAGTGGTAGTGGGAGTTAGAGAGGTAGTGCTAGTGTGAGTTAGGGAGTTAGTGCTAGTGTGAGTTAGAGAGTTAGTGCTAGTGTGAGTTAGAGAGTTAGTGCTAGTGTGAGTTAGAGAGTTAGTGGTAGTGTGAGTTAGAGAGTTAGTGCTAGTGTGAGTTAGAGAGTTAGTGCTAGTGTGAGTTAGTGAACGACAGTTGGTTTGGGTGAGTGTGCGAGTGCTTTTTCTGTACACTTAACACATTTACACGCAAACACATTCAATACATACATACACTTATCAATAACACTACATACACTCCATACCCCATACCCTCTCATACTACACTCCATACCCCATTCCCTGTAGTCCCATTCCCTTTCATCCCATTTACTCTTATCCCATACCCCATCCCCATCCCATCCCCATCCTCTAGTTACATTTAGTTTACATATCTTCCTTTTAGTCTTCTTCTTCATTTTGTTCATTTAAATACTCCTTACCCTCTTTTATTTATATCCCTTTCACACTTTCAGCACTTATTTTGGTCTTTTTAGTTATTTATTTTGACCCCCTTTCATTTGATCACACTCACTTTTTGTTTGCTTAGTTGGGGTTTAGTTTAGGGAAGAGATGGAGGGCAGGCAGGGGAGAGGTAGAGGGGGGAGGAGAGGGAGGGGGAGAGCAACAGGACAGGAAGGGGGGCAGGAAGGGGGGCAGGAAGCGGGGGTGGAAGCGGTGGGTGGACCCAGCCACTTGGTTCAAGATGAACAAGTGGCTGGGCCCAGTGGCGGACAGAGTAGGGCTTCACAGTCCGGGAAACAGAGGGCATCGTCACAGGGGAAGGCCAAGGCGACTAGGGAGGCGAGGTTTTCGATGGAGGAGAAGGAGGCCCTCGTAGAAGCCTATATGGCCAGGTATAGGAGGCTGCAGCATCAGAAGACCACCCCGACTGAGAAGAGGAAGCTTTGGCATGAGATAAGGAATGCAGTCAATGAAGTGGGTGGCCGGAACAGAGATATGGACTCTATTAAACATCGATACCGGGACTGCAAGATGGATCTTAAGAAAAAGTTAAGCCTGGAGGCCCGACATGGCGCAGGAACCGGTGGCGGCCCTGCACTGGAAATCGATTACTGCCGATGGGAGGAAATGTTACGTCCCAGCATCTCCGAGGTGGATATAGTCGGTATCGGAGGAATTGATACCGGGAACCTGCCATTCTCATCTGACGGTAAGCTCATTTAAGAATAAATTAACATACGAATGTATTTCAAGGGACACTATACGCAAACCTTTACTTTCATGATTAAGGTAGAGAATACAATTTTAAACAACATTCCAATTTACTTATATTACCTAATTTGATTCATTCTTTAGATATACTTTAATGAAGAAATAGCCATGCACACGGTGAACCAATCACAGGAGGCAGCTATATTCAGCTACCAATCAGCAGCTTCTAAGCATATCTAGATATGCTTTTCAGCAAAGAATATCCAGAGAATTAAGCAAATTAGATAAGAAAAGTACATTAGAAAGTTGATTATAATTGTATGCTTCTAAATCATGAAAGATAAAACATTGGGTTTCATGTCCCTTTAAGGATCAGATTAATGCTATTACGTTGTTTACACGCATTCACAATTACTTTGCGGTTACATCAGTATCTAGGCTATAGGTTAGGTGTGCATTTAAACAGACTGAAAACAAACACTAAAACAATCAGATTGACCACAGATATCACAAACACGGTTTAGAAAATGCGGACATCGTATTGATTGTTAGATTTCAAAGTGGATTAATGAGGCTGCATTTGTAATTGTATCGTAAGCTAAGTAATTTAAACCTTTATTTTGAAATATGCTAATATATACATTTATTTCTTTTTCAAATATACAGAGTCTGGGGAGGAGGCAGCACAGCAACTACTGGCTCCTCCTTTTCCCCGGGATGAGAGTGGTGGGGATGAATCTCCACCTCGGAGGGAAGAGGCCCCCCTTGATGAAGAGGCCCCCCTTGATGAAGAGGCCCCCCTTGACGAAGAGGCCCCGGAAGCAGAGGAAGATGCCGCGGAAGCAGAGGCCCCTCAAGGACCAGCAGGCCGCCGTGCACCAGCAGGCTGCCGTGCACGGGCACCCCGCCGTGCACAACAAAAGGAAATAGCGGAGGTGCGGGTTCTACTAGACTACATTGACCAGATGCGTAACTCCCGGATACAAAATATAGAAGGCAGAACTAGAATTATTGAAGGACAAAACAAAATCATTGAAGGACAAACCCAAATCATTGAAGGACAAACCCAAATCATACACCTCCTTACTCGAATAGAAGAAGCCCAAAACAGAACCTTTAGACTCCAACAACAGATGTTTAATTTCTTCCGGGAGGCGCATGCTGGTCTGCCTGCTGGTCTGCCTGCTGGTCTGCCTCCTGCTCCTGGGCCTCCTGCTCCTGGGCCGCCATCTGCTTGGCCTCCTGCTCCTGGGCCGCCATCTGCTGGGCCGCCATCTGCTGGGCCACCATCTGCTGGGCCTCCTGCTGCTGGGCCTCCTGCTGCTGGGCCTCCTGCTGCTGGGCCTCCTGCTGCCGGGCCATCTTCTCCTGCCAGGCCATCTTCTCCTGCCGGGCCATCTTCTCCTGCCGGTCCATCTTCTCCTGCCGGGCCATCTTCTCCTGCCGGCCCATCTTCTCCTGCCGGGCCATCTCCTCCTGCCGGCCCATCTCCTCCTCCTCACCTTGGTCGTCCCAGTACTCTTCCTTCCACTCTTCCCACAACATCTCCAATGAGAATTCGTCGGAGTCGGCAGTTGACCCTCCCAGAGCCTCAGCCCCATGGGAAGAGGGGAAGGAAGAGGAAGTAAGTATTTGTTTTCATGTTTAATGTTTTTTTTATTTAATGTCTAATGGATAGGTATGTGATGATGTGGTTTTCATACACTTGTGGACCACACTCTGTATATAATCTACTTCTATGGGACCGGGTCCATGGAGGCAGATTGTTTGCAGAGTGTGGGTTATAAGTGTGTGAAAACCACATCACATACCTATCCTTGTTCATGATATTGATTGGTTTCTGTGATGTGATGTCCAAACTGTTTCCCGAATCGCAAACAAAATTACCATTACAATTATCCATGATGGCATATTACTGTTTGAATGCCAATAACACAGCTTAAAGGGACAGTCAGAATTATTGATTACAAAGAAAACACTGTATTACGCATTATCAAGTTGGAAACAACAAAACATGGAGAAATACGTGTGACTTATGTGCTTACCCTTGTATCTATGCCTATGAAAAATGACCACTTATTTGTTGTTCTGACATAGCAACATTTTAGACATCAATGATCAATACATGGTAAATATGCTATATGAGCTCAAGGTTTTAGATATACAAATGCTATCCAAATGCCCTCTAGTGGTCAAATTGCATAATGATTACATGCACTCTTCAAGCTCTAAGAAATGAGCACACGAACCTCATAGGTTTAGCTAGCAAATTAAAATAAACACAGACAAATGATTAATTGGTGAGAAACCTTTGATATCATTGATATTACAAAATTGACTTTTTTAATAATGCAAAACATTATTTGTTTTCTAAACTGTCCCTTTAACAAAATTACATATGCTAACATATAATATTTGCAGATTGTTGGTATATCTACATGTACTTGTTCAAACAATAAATATTGAAAACAGATTTATATTTGACGTGTTAAATAAAGTCTATTTTCTTAAAGAGACATTATTGTGTTAATTTTTTTTTAGAAAGACATTTGTTTTAACAATGAATATGGTTTAAAGTCCTTTTAGGAGTGGGGGGGGAGGAAATATGCTAACAATAATATATTTGGAGATTAACCAATGTGGAACTCATACATGATACAAAAATCAACATTTGCATTAAAGGGACAGTATACTATCTTTTTCACAGAACTGCATGTAATAGACACTACTAGAAACAACAAGATTAACATATACTGATATCAATATTACAAAGCTTTAAACACTTTCTAAGAAAATCGGATTATCTCTATTGAAAATATAGATGAACCCCCATTACAACCGTAAAACAAGACAATACCCCATCATTAACATATGAAAAGACCCTTTACACAAACAGGAGAAAGCTGGAGATGGTACTCACATGAAACTTTGAGGCTTGGCGAGGAGTCTAAAAATTACTTACAGTTTAATTTGAACAGAAGCAAAATGAGACGTGTATTTGTTAAACAATGGACTATATAACTAGAGACCAAATAAAATATTTTGGTTTTTAATGTGAGTATCTAATGAACCTTTAATAAAATATACGACAAAATTACATTTAGAAGAAGTCGGTATCATATATTTAGCATATGATAAAGATAAATGCATATTGATTACTTTATTCTAACACAATAGCGTATATTTATGAATTAGAATATCTTTAACATTAAACACAACAGTCATTTTTCATAAAAAGGAACATATTGTTGACAAACATATTAAACAACATGGACTATAGAGATTTGCACTTGCCTCGAAATATCTTATGCATGAAAACATTTTGCTTTCGTTCGTTTATTCAACCAGACATCCAGCAAAAGAGAATGTGGTGGTCTTTATCAGCTATGGGTCAACAATGTAACATGATGCAAACAATCCATATTCGCCATGTTTTTAAACTTGTCTTCTCATTCACAAACGTGTGTAACGTGCACAAACAAATATTGCGGGACTACGTAATACAATCAGACGTTTTTTTACCTTTGCATGTGACGTCTTAATTAACATGGCGCTTCCTTGATCACGTAAGAACGCAATCCAATAAAAGGCGCATTCTTGATCACGTAAGAACGCAAACCAAAAAAAGGCACATCCTTGATCGCGTAAAAACGTCAGTCAATACAAGGAATCATTGGACAGCCTGGCAGGTGACGTCTTAAGCAACATGGCGCATCCGAGATCGCTGAAAAACCGCAGCCAATACAAGGACTCAGTTGACAGCTTGGCATATCAATAAGAAACGTATTTATATTTTAGTAACTAGTATGTGTCTAGATTGCTATCTAGGAATGTCACGAAATCATGAATCATCTTTTCGGACTTGACTGTCCCTTTAACTATAGCTATGGTGTATATCTTTAACATTTAAAAGATACACATGAGAAATACATATGCCATTGATGTTTTAAGATATGTTTAGATTGTTTTGTAATAACAATAATGACACATGTATTGATCAAACGTGTCATTTATTCAAGTTGAAATAGGGTCAGCCTACCTATAGCCATATATGGGAGGAGAAGTATTTGTTTAAAATATTTTTACAAACATATTCCTCATCTAAAATATGCGCATTACACACAGAGATTGATTTGGTTACACTTTTACAATAAGATAGAATAGAAAATGAAATACATGTGCTGTCAACATTACAATAAGATTGTTTATTAATAAGATTATATGTCCTTGTTCATGTAAAAAGGACAAAAAATGCTTTAGAAATGGAAATCCATTCATTAACAATTGTGCTCAGCATCACTTAAAGGGACATGATTTTTATTTTTAAAAAGAGGATACACAGAGACAATACTATTTCAATAAAATGAACACTTTACAGGGATTATATCATTGTATCAATCCTCAGATAATTTGTTAAAGGTGCATCAATTCATGCAGAGTTTATAAATACACACATGGATGTGAAATTTGAAATATACATATATATACACAAATAAAAATCTATATATACATATATAAAATTATTACTATGCTAATCATAATCATGCAATGATAAAGCTTTTAGAAAAATATATAAAGACAAATAATAAAATTACATTGGAGATGTTAATCTTAAAGTCATTTACAATTGTATTACATATATGATTCTGGAAACACCATTATTTTTGGTAGGTCCCTTTAAGGATCAACCAGATAAACTAGAGATTTCAATCAATGACATGAATAAGGAGGACAAAGAATCGTGCAATGACATGTCTTTTATTAGTATGTCAGAAAACATCAACAACGTTTATAAATAATCTGGTAAAGATCAGGAAAATTGGAGCCATATGACAAGGTAACAGAGTGCATCACAGTCCATGAAGAGAGTTGCCAAGGGCCAGCATAGCCCCATTGGAGACATATGACAAGGTAACAGAGTGCATCACAGTCCATGAAGAGAGTTGCCAAGGGCCAGCATAGCCCCATTGGAGACATATGACAATGTAACAGAGTGCATCACAGTCCATGAAGAGAGTTGCCAAGGGCCAGCATAGCCCCATTGGAGACATATGACAAGGTAACAGAGTGCATCACAGTCCATGAAGAGAGTTGCCAAGGGCCAGCATAGCCCCATTGGAGACATATGACAAGGAGACAGAGTGCATCACAGTCCATGAAGAGAGTTGCCAAGGGCCAGCATAGCCCCATTGGAGACATATGACAAGGTAACACAGTGCATCACAGTCCATGAAGAGAGTTGCCAAGGGCCAGCATAGCCCCATTGGAGACATATGACAAGGTAACACAGTGCATCACAGTCCATGAAGAGAGTTGCCAAGGGCCAGCATAGCCCCATTGGAGACATATGACAAGGTAACCGAGTGCATCACAGTCCATGAAGAGAGTTGCCAAGGGCCAGCATAGCCCCATTGGAGACATATGACAAGGTAACACAGTGCATCACAGTCCATGAAGAGAGTTGCCAAGGGCCAGCATAGCCCCATTGGAGACATATGACAAGGTAACAGAGTGCATCACAGTCCATGAAGAGAGTTGCCAAGGGCCAGCATAGCCCCATTGGAGACATATGACAAGGTAACAGAGTGCATCACAGTCCATGAAGAGAGTTGCCAAGGGCCAGAATAGCCCCATTGGAGACATATGACAAGGTAACAGAGTGCATCACAGTCCATGAAGAGAGTTGCCAAGGGCCAGTATAGCCCCATTGGAGACATATGACAAGGTAACACAGTGCATCACAGTCCATGAAGAGAGTTGCCAAGGGCCAGCATAGCCCCATTGGAAACATATGACAAGGTAACACAGTGCATCACAGTCCATGAAGAGAGTTGCCAAGGGCCAGCATAGCCCCATTGGAGACATATGACAAGGTAACAGAGTGCATCACAGTCCATGAAGAGAGTTGCCAAGGGCCAGCATAGCCCCATTGGAGACATATGACAAGGTAACAGAGTGCATCACAGTCCATGAAGAGAGTTGCCAAGGGCCAGCATAGCCCCATTGGAGACATATGACAAGGTAACAGAGTGCATCACAGTCCATGAAGAGAGTTGCCAAGGGCCAGCATAGCCCCATTGGAGACATATGACAAGGTAACACAGTGCATCACAGTCCATGAAGAGAGTTGCCAAGGGCCAGCATAGCCCCATTGGAGCCATATGACAAGGTAACACAGTGCATCACAGTCCATGAAGAGAGTTGCCAAGGGCCAGCATAGCCCCATTGGAGACATATGACAAGGTAACAGAGTGCATCACAGTCCATCAAGAGAGAGTTGCCAAGGGCCAGCATAGCCCCATTGGAGACATATGACAAGGTAACACAGTGCATCATGGTCCATGAAGAGAGTTGCCAAGGGCCAGCATAGCCCCATTGGAGACATTTGACAAGGTAACAGAGTGCATCACAGTCCATGAAGAGAGTTGCCAAGGGCCAGCATAGCCCCATTGGAGACATATGACAAGGTAACACAGTGCATCACAGTCCATGAAGAGAGTTGCCAAGGGCCAGCATAGCCCCATTGGAGCCATATGACAAGGTAACACAGTGCATCACAGTCCATGAAGAGAGTTGCCAAGGGCCAGCATAGCCCCATTGGAGACATATGACAAGGTAACAGAGTGCATCACAGTCCATGAAGAGAGTTGCCAAGGGCCAGCATAGCCCCATTGGAGACATATGACAAGGTAACAGAGTGCATCACAGTCCATGAAGAGAGTTGCCAAGGGCCAGCATAGCCCCATTGGAGACATATGACAAGGTAACAGAGTGCATCACAGTCCATGAAGAGAGTTGCCAAGGGCCAGCATAGCCCCATTGGAGACATATGACAAGGTAACAGAGTGCATCACAGTCCATGAAGAGAGTTGCCAAGGGCCAGCATAGCCCCATTGGAGACATATGACAAGGTAACAGAGTGCATCACAGTCCATGAAGAGAGTTGCCAAGGGCCAGCATAGCCCCATTGGAGACATATGACAAGGTAACAGAGTGCATCACAGTCCATGAAGAGAGTTGCCAAGGGCCAGCATAGCCCCATTGGAGACATATGACAAGGTAACAGAGTGCATCACAGTCCATGAAGAGAGTTGCCAAGGGCCAGCATAGCCCCATTGGAGACATATGACAAGGTAACACAGTGCATCACAGTCCATGAAGAGAGTTGCCAAGGGCCAGCATAGCCCCATTGGAGACATATGACAAGGTAACACAGTGCATCACAGTCCATGAAGAGAGTTGCCAAGGGCCAGCATAGCCCCATTGGAGACATATGACAAGGTAACAGAGTGCATCACAGTCCATCAAGATAGAGTTGCCAAGGGCCAGCATAGCCCCATTGGAGACATATGACAAGGTAACACAATGCATCATGGTCCATGAAGAGAGTTGCCAAGGGCCAGCATAGCCCCATTGGAGACATATGACAAGGTAACAGAGTGCATCACAGTCCATGAAGAGAGTTGCCAAGGGCCAGCATAGCCCCATTGGAGACATATGACAAGGTAACACAGTGCATCACAGTCCATGAAGAGAGTTGCCAAGGGCCAGCATAGCCCCATTAGAGCCATATGACAAGGTAACACAGTGCATCACAGTCCATGAAGAGAGTTGCCAAGGGCCAGCATAACCCCATTTGAGACATATGACAAGGTAACAGAGTGCATCACAGTCCATGAAGAGAGTTGCCAAGGGCCAGCATAGCCCCATTGGAGCCATATGACAAGGTAACAGAGTGCATCACAGTCCATGAAGAGAGTTGCCAAGGGCCAGCATAGCCCCATTGGAGACATATGACAAGGTAACAGAGTGCATCACAGTCCATGAAGAGAGTTGCCAAGGGCCAGCATAGCCCCATTGGAGCCATATGACAAGGTAACACAGTGCATCACAGTCCATGAAGAGAGTTGACAAGGGCCAGCATAGCCCCATTGGAGCCATATGACAAGGTAACAGAGTGCATCACAGTCCATGAAGAGAGTTGCCAAGGGCCAGCATAGCCCCATTGGAGACATATGACAAGGTAACAGAGTGCATCACAGTCCATGAAGAGAGTTGCCAAGGGCCAGCATAGCCCCATTGGAGCCATATGACAAGTTAACACAGTGCATCACAGTCCATGAAGAGAGTTGCCAAGGGCCAGCATAGCCCCATTGGAGCCATATGACAAGGTAACAGAGTGCATCACAGTCCATGAAGAGAGTTGCCAAGGGCCAGCATAGCCCCATTGGAGACATTTGACAAGGTAAAAGAGTGCAACAGGCACAACAATAAACAGAAAAAAAGGCCAAATGGCAACCATAAAAAAAACATCAACATGTGGACGGAGGATTCTTATATGCGCCCTTGGAGCATCTCCAGATCCTCCACTTACTGGTCATCCCCTTCATCGTCCTGTGCATGTCCAGCTACAGATTCAAGCATTGAGTTCCAGCGCCTCATCTGACGTAGAGTCATATGCTGAACCTGTAGCTGGGCCTGCATGGTGTCGGCCATCCCTCTCAGGACAGCTGCGTTCCTCAACACGGCCTGCTCTATGCGTGCTAGACCTTCGTGCGTGAGCCATGTTGAGTCACAGCCTAAAATAAAGAAAAACAAAATATTAATGATAATTACACAACAGACAAAATAAAAAGCAGATACATTGTCATCATAAAGACAAATAATTATTTACATTAATTTGTTGACATTGATTATTTACACGTGAAATATGTTATTCAGACAGACCTAAACCATTAAATGGACATTTTAATCCAACATGTTGTCCCCTTTAATTGGTTTTTGATGATCCACTTTTACAGCTTGAGTGTCTAAAATCTTGTTAAAGGATTTACATTGTACTTACATTAGCAATTTTAAGATTTTAGTTATACTGTGGTAGGCACACCTATCCTTAAACATTTTGGCGTTGAGGACAAGCTGTGTAAACATAGCAACCAGAAGAAATTACATTCCCACTGGGTTATACAAGAGATAATGTACGAACATTTGTACATACATTTTTGGATCCAAATAGTGGTGATTGGTATATGTAGTGATATCAAATTAAAGGGACAGTAAACCTAAATATTTTAGTTACTGATTCAGATAGAGCATGACATTAAATAGAATTATTAATTTACTCATATTCTTTAAATGTTTGAATTCTCGAGCTATATTTTAAATGCAAGAATGTAATTTTATAAGGCAGGCCATTTTTAGTTATCAACTTTGGTTGTCCCTGCTGATTGATGGATACATTCATCCAACAATAAAGAAATGATGTACAGATTTTTTTGGAAAGAAAAAAAAAAAAGGCATTTCATTGTTTCAATAAAGATAGCAAGAGAATGAAGAATAATTGATAAGAGTAGTAAATTATAAATTTGATTAACATTGCATGCTCTATTTGAATCACAAGAGAAAAATTTTCATTCAATGTACATTTAAGTATCTTATAATGTTGATTTTGAATGATACTTACAGCTGTGCCTGGGAAGGACAATCCGACACCCAGGACAATGAAGGTTGAGACAGGGGGGAGGGATGGGATTGGGTTGGGGAGGGATGGGCTGCTGCTCTGGGGTAGCCCGTACAGCTGGGGAGTGGTGAGTTGGGGGCTGGGCAGCTGGGGTAGCTGTACGGGCCAAAAGACGGGGAGAGCGGCGAAGGGGGACGAAGGGGCGTTTTTTGGGAGGGACAGGATAGGAAAAATGGGAAGGGCCGGGAGGGTCTGTGGTCTGTGGAGGGGCAGGGGGCTGGGCAGGGGCTGGGCAGGGGAATGAGCAGGGGGCTGGGCAGGGGACTGGGCAGGGGACTGGGCAGGGGGCTGGGCAGGGGGCTGGGCAGGGGACTGGGCAGGGGACTGGGCAGGGGAGGAACAATGATGACCAGAAGAGGAGGATCCATCTGAAATAAATATTATGAATATATTAACATCTCATACATCATGAAATCCAATCAACGCATTTCAACTTGATTATGTTTGCAATATACTTGGAAGTGTGTTTGAATTTCTAAACAATGATGACATGAGGATATGGTATGCATATAGGCACTCAGATGAATATCAATGACTGTCTGCACAATAATAAAATTATTATTGTGGTTTGGCCTAGAATATGCATGTGACATCATAATGGCATGAATTTCAAATCCATAGTGTATTTTAACAGACAAATAATATTCCTTTTTAAAGTGCAAAAGCTGTAGACTTTGAATGTCTTCAATAAAATGATTTCCAATAAAGCAACATGTTGGAAACATGTTAGATATATTTCACATACCATCAGACTTCAAGGGAGCCTCTTCCTCCTCCGTCCCACATGTTAAATCAATCTCTGTAAAACATAACATGTTGTTAACATGTTGTGTACACGTTAAGATCAGATATTATAACATATGTTACTGTTGCTCAAAGACACACATCAATGTTGCATTAAAGATATACACACCCAAAGTTATGATTTGCATCATTTTGATGGAGCATACAAATGACATTAGATTTGTTATTCTCAATGATTCACATTTTCAATTTATTGTTTGTATTAATTTTAAAATCATAAAAGCATAGTACATAGACTATTTAAGATTTCTCATGTGTGTATCACTTGATGATTGTTGTCAAAAATGAACATGGAAACAAACATATACTATACATCTTCTGAATAACAAAGGTGTAGACTAAGAAAGTTTTAATTCTTAATCTTTCAATATTCAAATAAAATTAATATATAATCAGAGGAGTAAATTATATGTTTGTTTCAAATGTTATGCTTCATCAGAATCATGCTCATAATATTGATTACCAATACACCTTCAATGACATATAAATGAGTCAATGGACTTACCAGAACACCGCAAAGGCAGCTCTGTGTCGGTGGTGGATTCCTCTGGGCTCCCCACACCAACTCTCTCTATGAATGATATAGATATATATTAGTGAACACATTTGGGATAGCACTAAATCACATCTGTATCGATTTATAAGAATAATCAACTTGAAAATGTGAAGAATAGAGCAGTCATTAGCAAAAAAAAATGCTTGATTGAATCAAGGGGATTCTGTCAAAAATGATGTATTGAACATATGTTTAATTTCTGACTATATTAGACATCAAACTCATCTCATACGATGCTATTGCATATCTAAATATACCCATTGATCAATGTTCTTAAAAGAATACACACAAACCACATTTTGAATAACAGCTGTTGACAAATATAAACAAAGACATGTGGCACATCGAGCCATTTGTGCAATGTACAGTAATCTTGTTTAGGACACAACACATATTGATCACAATACCAAACCAAATTGATTAGTACAAATATGTAATCATGGTGCTGTTAGAGTATGCTTATATCTATAAAATAACTCCAACAGTGAATATGTGAATTATATATCAATATTGTCTAATCCAAAGAATGTAAGGATTAATGAATCTATTGTTTATTAAAGGGACACTGACATGATTTATTTCAATCATTGATTTCACTGTTCAAACTGTTCCAAATGATTTTACATTGACTCCTATTATAATTTTAATGTTGCTACATTTTAATCTTAAAGGCAGATAAGCAATATTGGATTCAATAAATATTGTTTGTTAAATTTATCCACCAATCATCAATAAAAACCCAGGTTGGTCAACCAAAATTGAGCTGCAGATAAACGTACATTCTTGATTTTAAAATACATTTAGCAATAGAATATTTCACATATGATTATAGTATTATATTTAAATGTTGATTAATATTGCATGCTCTATCTGAATGACAACATTAATAATTTTAGCTCAGTGTCCCTTTAATATAAAAATATATTGATTTGACAATGTTGGTGTTAATGAATTCTCTACTCCATATGTTGATGTAATGAATGGGATTGAGCATGCAATTCCAATATAATATGTTATTTAAGGATATCCTAAGAATTATTTAATTTTCATCAATTAAAGGGACATGAAGCTCTAAATGTGTAATTGTATACTTTTGGAAACTATGTACTACTGTTATCTGAACACATGATTTTAACTTTTGACAAAATGACAATTTATGCATAACAAAACAGCCGGATAATACCAGTAATGCATTGTTTAACCTAAACCAAAATCAATATGTTTTTAGAAGAACTAAAATAATAGACTGAACCAATGTAGCTCATAAAATGTTTAAACAAAACAATAAAATCACGTTTAAAAAAACATTCAATGTAAAATTTAGTTGGCATGTCCCTTAAATGACGTGATCAATTTCAAAAATGGAATCTATATTTTTAAATTCAAAACATATGCAAAAGTGTGTGAATTTTTAAAAAATGTATACAAATAAGATTAAGCAATACACAAGGGAAGAATATAAATTGGACATTCAAAGTATCTTACATTAATATTAAGACATCCAGAATAGATGGGATATCTTAAATTCGATAAAAATTCAGAGTAGTCTTACAATGTAATCCTATATTGTTTATTTTGTTATTCTTATTTGTAAATATTTTAACAATCCATTTTGCAGATACATATAAATATTGAACAATGTGGATTTAGTATGTAATGTTCTGTCCATTTTTCTAAGACAAATGTCAATTAAAATGAGACATACCATACTGTGACAAGCCCTGGCTTGAGGATCCATCACCAACATCCAGATCTGTAATATATTAAATGAGGATTGGATATCATTAATACAAATCATGCCATGTTTAAAATCTTTACATTATTAGCAAATCAATTAAAAACTATTAATCTTTTGGTAGTCCCATGAGTTAATTGTTTCCTCAATTAAATTCATGATAAATATATCCTGTACTCTTATTTTCAATCAGTTGTGTTGTTTACTTTTGCTTTAATTATTTTTTTTTGTATTTAATTCTCATCAATTGATGGGCATATGTTATTATTTATTTTGATTCTGCTTTTTTTTTTTATTATGTATAATATTGAAAATAAGAATACTGTATTCTTCACATATATAATAATTCACATTTCATTTTGACCAACATGTGTAAAGCAATGCCACTTACAGCAAACCCATGTTAACGTGTATGCGCAATTCCATTTTCGCGATCATTGCGCAATGATTCCAAGCGGAATTACGCATCCGTCATTTGACCAACATGTATAAAGCAATGCCACTTACAGCAAACCCATGTTAACCTGTATGCGCAATTTAATTTTCGCGATCATTGCGCAACGATTCCAAGCCGAATTACGCATCCGTCATTTGACCAACATGTATAAAGCAATGCCACTTACAGCAAACCCATGTTAACGTGTATGCGCAATTCCATTTTCGCGATCATTGCGCAATGATTCCAAGCGGAATTACGCATCCGTCATTTGACCAACATGCATAAAGCAATGCCACTTACAGCAAACCCATGTTAACGTGTATGTGCAATTCCATTTTCGCGATCATTGCGAAATGATTCCAAGTGGAATTACGCATCCGTCATTTGACCAACATGTATAAAACAATGCCACTTACAGCAAACCCATGTTAACGTGTATGCGCAATTCCATTTTCGCGATCATTGCGCAATGATTCCAAGCGGAATTACGCATCCGTCATTTGACCAACATGTATAAAGCAATGCCACTTACAGCAAACCCATGTTAACGTGTATGTGCAATTCCATTTTCGCTCTGTGACGCATATTCTGTAGAGCGCAAGAAACATCATTCCTATTTCATGTGTCACTAATCTAAAATCATATATCTAAACATCATATGTAGTGTATGTTGTGAGATCTGTATAGGTTTAGTATCTGACTATATACACATTTTTTAAAAATATAATCAAATATTAAGATATTATATGAAGTTGGATAGTTACCTGGTTCAGATTCTCTATCAGCTCCTCCCAGGCCACCGGACGGAGAAGCAGCTGCCCTGGCCCCCGGGTCAGGACTTTCAGATCCAGCAGCTGGGAGGGAAGAAGAGGAGGCCGAGGATGGCGAGGATCTGAATCTTTTGGGGGCCCGGAGAGTGAGGAGCTCGCATAAAGTCACCTCATAAGGGAGTAGGTAGAGTTTCCGCAGGGCCTCTCTTTTGCCCCCTCTTTTACGGGCTTGTACCCACTCCCTTATGAGGTTGACTTTTTTTGTCAAGCGCAACCTCATATCTCCGAATCTCCTCATGATCTGATCCTGGGTCCTCTGGACGCCACACACCAATTGAACCGCATTGGTGATAGACTCCCAGAGGGCCTTCTTAACAGGCGCATCTGTCGACCTCCTCTTGTTCCCAAACAGCTGGGGATAAAAGTCCTGGACGGCGTGGACCAGTGCAGCGCTCTCCTGCTTGGTAAACCTGGGAGGTTTCATGCCTGCCGAGATGTTTGTAGATAGAATAATTTACCAGCAGGCATTAGAGAACTGACAAAGATGGCAACGTGTAATGGACTTTTATATGGTGAAGTAAACATGAGATGCACCATGGGACAAGTTATCTGTACATCTGATTGGATAAAAGTTTGAAATATTGTTAGAATGTCTGTGAGACCATCCTGACTCAAGTTGTGTTTGTGTGATGAACTCTGATTGGCCGTTCCTTAATGTTTCATATCTTAGCAACTTCCATACACATACCTCCTGGTGGTGCTGTTACTTCATTTTTCATGTAGAAGTATTTGTAACTCATGGGCCTGTCATGCGAATATGTGTGACGCAGATTTAATATCCGTGATCCGTTAAATATTAATGTTTAAATTCTCTTTAAAATCTAATACTGTCAGATTATTAAATGTTGTAGACATTTTTCGGTTTCATAACGGTCTGTTTCTTTAATACAAATACACATTTAATATTGTATATCTTTATTGTTCATAAATCAATTTGTTGACTTATTGTGAAGTATTGACATTGCTCTCTTAAATGTATTTATAATGCACATTGATTGTGTGCTATTGCGTGACATTAGACTCTAATGTTTAAAGATGCAAATCTGGTGTTTCAAGATCCGTTTCCCACGCAACATTTCTGAATGTTCAAATTCAGGTTATAATGTCAGTAACTTGGATAATCTGTTTATAGATGTTAAACTACAGGTTTGTTTGTTATTAGTAAATAAACCTCGAGCTTGTATTTGTCTGAACTGCTCATATATGTTATTGTGCAATGGCGTCTTTATTTTTAAATAGACATTACAAACAAACAATTGTATCAAATGATCTGTAGAGATAGAAAATTGTTTAGACTTTAAAATGTAACTCAATTTATCTTTGTATTTAGATATCCTCAACATAAGAAATTTAAATGCACATGGTTGAGCCAATCACATAAGGCATCTCTGTGCATCCACCAATCTTCATCTACTGAGCCTATCTCGATATGCTTTTCAAGCAAAGTATGTCAAGATAAGAAGAGAAGTAAATACACTCTTTAAATCTCTTAAAGGGACACTGTCCAAACAAATGTAGCGTTCGTGATTCAGATTGAGCATGAAATGTTAAGCAACTTTATAATTTAATCCGATTCTCAAATGTTAAGAATTATCTTGTTATCTTTCTTTGCAAATCAATAATGATATTTTAGATTACGGCCAATTTTGGCGAAAAAGCTGGGTTGTCCTTGATGATTGTTGGATAAATTAATCCACCAAAAAAAAAAAAAATCTGTCCAGAGTACTGAATCAAATAAATTATCAATGTAATGCCTTATTTTTAAAGTAATGATAGCAACATCACGAGGAACATTGATAATATGAGACAATTTATAAAGTTGCTTAAAATAGAATACTCGTTCTGAATGTATAAATCATTAATTTTTTAACTGTCTCCCTTTAAGTATATTTTGAGTTCATGTCCCTTTAAGGAGACATTTCACAATAATGCTTTAAAAATCATAAACCTAGTCACCTTCCTTTTGCAAAATTAGTATAACATATGAGTAAAGCTAATTTAGATTAACTTCTGGATTGTTTTACACACTGACTGAAATATATATTGTAATGGATGTATTTCGCAGTCTTCAGCTTAGAGGGACATTAAGCTATATGTTATTTATGCTTTTTGGATAAGATTATAATATTTGAACAACTTAATATGTTTTGTTATTCAATCATTAGATTGTAATTATATATATTCTTGGATTAAATACATATCTACATAGGCTATTTTGAGGCTGATTGTTGGTTGCACATAGATGCCTTATGTAATTGACTAAGATATGTGCATTGATGTATCTTTTTCTAAGTATATTTAAAGACTGAATGTAATTCTATAGTACTTTCTAAATATGTTTAAATTCTTTTATGATTTTTTAAAATTCAATACACTATATACTTTGTGAATGTCCCTTTAAGGACCAAAACATTCGGAATGTTGATTTAACATTGTCGAAAGAAACTAAAGGGGAATGAAAATTATATATAGATATGTGATGTCTAACTCAAGAGGTAAGATTTTAAAAACTACATAATATTAATAACTATAGTTAAATGACTCCACTAGAAAATAAAATCTATTAACCTGGCATCCAATAACTAGCTTGTGCAAAATATGAAGTTAAATGACCTACCATTTTTTAATTTATAAATTTAATAAAATAATGTTAAGGAAGATACAAGATCTTATAAAATTAATTTTACATTCAACAACACTGTCACTTTAATGTAAGTGAAACACTTCCCCTTCTTAAAAGTGAAACTAAAAAATGTATGTCAAATTCTGACTACATATCCGAAATTATTTTAACATCTAAGAATTTCACAAGAAAAGCATCGATGGATCTCACTCCCCAATTAATTTAAAAAAGATAGTTTAATTTAATATTCTCTGAATCAGTGGATTTTCTAAAATGAATGCATAATTTGATCTTATGCATGTGCTTGTCAAATAGACAACTACCAGTCATGGGAGTCAAATTGTTTTTTATTGACAGATCAGGGGCGCGATCCGATATAGATCGCAGTTTGCGGCGCAAGCGAGGGAACCGGCGTCGCCCGCAGTTTCAGCTCGCAACTCGAGCTATCCCATATAAGTCGCCGTCAGATGCTAACGTGCCGTAAGTCTGACAAACCAGCGATGTCCAGAAATCTGCGCAAGTACAAATTTCTGGCATCGCCAGTGACTTGCGGCACGTTAGAAACTGCCGGCGCCTATAAAACCTGACTAAAGTCTAAAACACCCGCACTGTCTAACACGCCTCCCTAACATAGCCCGACAAGTCTAACACGCCTCCCTAACATAGCTCGACACGTATAACCCTCTATCCGCTATCCCCCCTCACTATCCTAACAATAAAAAAGCTATTAACCCCTAAACCGCCGCTCCCGTACCCCGCCGCAACCTAATAAAGTTATTAACCCCTAAACCGTCGCTCCCGTACCCCGCCGCCAGCTATATTATATCTATAACCCCCTAAAGTGAGCCCCTAACACCGCCGCCATCTATATTAAAATTATTAACCCCTAATGTAAGCCCCTGTCACTGCCGCCATCTCTATTAAAATGATTAACCCCTAATTTAATCTACCTACCCCGCCGCCAGCTATATTATCTATGTTAACCCTAAGTATATTATAGTTAATATAGGTATTACATTATATATATTAACTATATTAACCCTAATTATATTAGGGTTAATATAGTTAATATAGTTACTATAGTATTTATATTAACTATATTAACTCTATCTAACCCTAACACCCCTAACTAAATTTATATTAAATTAATCTAATTAATTTATAAACTAAAATGTTCCTATTTAAATCTAAATACTTACCTATAAAATAAACCCTAAGATAGCTACAATATAATTAATAATTACATTGTAGCTATGTTAGGGTTAATATTTATTTTACAGGTAAATTGTTAATTATTTTAACTAGGTATAATAGCTATTAAATAGTTATTAACTATTTAATATCTACCTAGTTAAAATAATTACCCAATTACCTGTAAAATAAATCCTAACCTAAGTTACAAATACACCTACACTATCAATAAATGTAATAAACTACAAACATCTATCTAAAAATACAATTAAATTAACTAAACTAAATTACAAAAACAAACAAACACTAAATTACAAAAAATAAAAAAAGATTACAAGATTTTTAAGCTAATTACACCTATTCTAAGCCCCCTAATAAAATAATAAACCCCCAAAATAAAAAAAATTCCCTGCCCTATTCTAAATTAAACAAATTTCAAAGCTCTTTACCTTACCAGCCCTTAAAAGGGCCTTTTGTGGGGCATGCCCCAAAGAATTCAGCTCTTTTGCATACAAATACAATACCCCCCCCATTACAACCCACCACCCACATACCCCTATTCTAAAACCACCCAAACCCCCCTTAAAAAAGCCTAACACTACCCCCCTGAAGATCTCCCTACCTTGTCTTCACCACACCGGGCCGAACTCCTGATCCGATCCGGGCGATGTCTTCCTCCAAGCGGCAAAGAAGAATTCTTCCTCCGGCGATGTCTTCCTCCAAGCGGCAAAGAAGAATTCTTCCTCCGGCGACGTCTTCCTCCAAGCGGCAGCAAAGTCTTCATTCTTCCGGCGGCATCTTCAATCTTCTTTCTTCGCTCCGCCGCTGCGGAGCATCCATCCCGGCCGACTACTGAACTTGGAATGAGGTACCTTTAAATGACGTCATCCAAGATGGCGTCAGCCGAATTCCGATTGGCTGATAGGATTCTATCAGCCAATCGGAATTAAGTTAAAAAAATCTGATTGGCTGATTGAATCAGCCAATCAGATTCAAGTTCAATCCGATTGGATGATCCAATCAGCCAATCAGATTGAGCTTGCATTCTATTGGCTGATCGGAACAGCCAATAGAATGCGAGCCCAATCTGATTGGCTGATTGGATCAGCCAATCGGATTGAACTTGAATCTGATAGAATCCTATCAGCCAATCGGAATTCGGCGGACGCCATCTTGGATGACGTCATTTAAAGGTACCTCATTCCAAGTTCAGTAGTCGGCCGGGATGGATGCTCCGCAGCGGCGGAGCGAAGAAAGAAGATTGAAGAGGCCGCCGGAAGAATGAAGACTTTGCTGCCGCTTGGAGGAAGACGTCGCCGGAGGAAGAATTCTTCTTTGCCGCTTGGAGGAAGACATCGCCGGAGGAAGAATTCTTCTTTGCCGCTTGGAGGAAGACATCGCCCGGATCGGATCAGGAGTTCGGCCCGGTGTGGTGAAGACAAGGTAGGGAGATCTTCAGGGGGGTAGTGTTAGGCTTTTTTAAGGGGGGTTTGGGTGGTTTTAGAATAGGGGTATGTGGGTGGTGGGTTGTAATGGGGGGGGGGGTATTGTATTTGTATGCAAAAGAGCTGAATTCTTTGGGGCATGCCCCACAAAAGGCCCTTTTAAGGGCTGGTAAGGTAAAGAGCTTTGAAATTTGTTTAATTTAGAATAGGGCAGGGAATTTTTTTATTTTGGGGGTTTATTATTTTATTAGGGGGCTTAGAATAGGTGTAATTAGCTTAAAAAATCTTGTAATCTTTTTTTATTTTTTGTAATTTAGTGTTTGTTTTTTTTTGTAATTTAGTTTAGTTAATTTAATTGTATTTTTAGATAGATGTTTGTAGTTTATTACATTTATTGATAGTGTAGGTGTATTTGTAACTTAGGTTAGGATTTATTTTACAGGTAATTGGGTAATTATTTTAACTAGGTAGATATTAAATAGTTAATAACTATTTAATAGCTATTATACCTAGTTAAAATAATTAACAATTTACCTGTAAAATAAATATTAACCCTAACATAGCTACAATGTAATTATTAATTATATTGTAGCTATCTTAGGGTTTATTTTATAGGTAAGTATTTAGATTTAAATAGGAACATTTTAGTTTATAAATTAATTAGATTAATTTAATATAAATTTAGTTAGGGGTGTTAGGGTTAGATAGAGTTAATATAGTTAATATAAATACTATAGTAACTATATTAACTATATTAACCCTAATATAATTAGGGTTAATATAGTTAATATATATAATGTAATACCTATATTAACTATAATATACTTAGGGTTAATATAGATAATATAGCTGGCGGCGGGGTAGGTAGATTAAATAAGGGGTTAATCATTTTAATAGAGATGGCGGCGGTGTAAGGGGCTTACATTAGGGGTTAATAATATTAATATAGCTGGCGGCGGTATAGGGGGATTAGATTAGGGGTTAATAATTTTTATATAGGTGGCGGCGGTGTAAGGGGTCAGATTAGGGGATAGATAAGGTAGATGACAGCGGTGTAAGGGGTTCTAATTAGGGGATAGATAAGGTAGATGGCGGCGGTTTTAGGGGCTCACAGTAGGGGGTTAGTTTATGTAGATGGCGGCGGGGTCCGGGAGCGGCGGTTTAGGGGTTAATAACTTTATTAGGGATATCGGGGGGGGGGATCGCGGTTGACAGGTAGATAGACATTGCGCATGCGTTAGGTGTTAGGTTTATTTTAGCAGATCGCGGTTGACAGGTAGATAGACATTGCGCATGCGTTAGGTGTTAGGTTTATTTTAGCAGATCGCGGTTGACAGGTAGATAGACATTGCGCATGCGTTAGGTGTTAGGTTTATTTTAGCAGATCGCGGTTGACAGGGAGGTAGACATTGCGCATGCGTTAGGTGTTAGGTTTATTTTAGCAGCCAGTTTAGGGAGTTACGGGGCTCCAATAGTCAGCGTAAGGCTTCTTACGGCTGCTTTTTGTGGCGAGGTGAAAATGGAGTAAGTTTTCTCCATTTTCGCCACGTAAGTCCTTACGCTGCATATTGGATACCAAACTGCGCGGGTTTGGTATACCTGCCTATAGCCCAAAAAACTACGGGCGACGGCAGAAATATACGCGCGTAACTTCTAGGTTACGCTGTATATAGGATACCAAACCCGCGCAAATATTGGCGTCGCCGGCTTTTGCGGGCGACGATTTTTATCGGATGGACCCCCTATATGGATATTTATTATAATCTGTTCAAAAGAGGGTATTTAATAATAAAATGTTGATTATTACCATTTAAAATAAAAAAGTTTTTTTAACAAAAAAAAAAAATATTCCTGGAAGTCATCAGATGACAATCTGAAATTAAAAAACAAAATTTTACAAAGTTAATACACACGTTGTAAAATATTCATAAAATACATTTACAATCATCTTGTGTCTATGCTCTAACTTTGTGCATAATTTTATCAAGATATTTATGAATTAAATTTTTTGATTAAAAACCAAACAAACCATACACCATTATATGATGTAATAAAAAGTAAATTTAAATATCAGAATTTCTAATTATACATAATAATGTATATCACATTTCAATAATAAATATATATGTATGCTGAACATAAATGTAATATTTCATGTCCATTCAAATACCTCTATATCAACTATAATATGTATTCCTTTTTCTGATTGTGATCCCTAAATATCTAATTATGAACAAAGTATGACTAATGTATGTAAGCTACTAATATTCAACATTCTTGCTGTGATTCTTAACTAGCATGCATTGGTAAACCAACCTGGATAATGCATGGTCTTTGAAAGTCAATTCAGGGGTAAACAGTTGATCTTCAATAGGTGTCTTATTCATCATTTCAAAAATAGAGGACTGTGAAATACCATCTAAAAATTAGTGTCTCCAATAACATGCCTCCACAGCCTTATTCTATCAAATAGTTGGCACTTACCATGTGAACATGTCTTTGTATGGTTTTCAAGGTCAGCAGATTTGAAAGATAATGCCAGACATGATCCCATTGGTATTCTTCAATTTCAATCTTGTCTTTTTCCAATATCAGTCTGGGAATTCTTCACTGTCATTCTTCGAATTCTTCCCTTTCAGTCTTTACATGAAGTCATCTCCCTAATGGCATAAAATTGTTTTTTAAAATTACTACTACGTGTGTGAATCAGTTCTGTACCCCTCTCCCACCCCCCATTTCTTACTCAATTTCTGTCACTAGCTTACTAAGCGTGTGTAGCATCTTGTGTTATGTTCTATCAAGTGTGAAGATGAGTCATATTGAGCAGAACGAACCTCTAATGTGTGACATTGAACCATAGTCATGCTAGAGGATAGTTATGCTAGAGGATCCCTTTCTGAGTATTTAAATTTTAAGTAATGTGTAAACTAAATACTATTTTAGAAAATGTATGCCATATGATGTATTTGTGTACAATTCATGCCAGCAACAGTCCATACATTTATACTTACCAGCTGATGTCCTCTTTAAAAACCAGGTGGCAAAGACTCGCTACAGGACCCAATGACCAGAGCATCACCTATATTAATAAATGAAACACATTTATAGCATTTGATGAACAATCCTAACATGTTTGCACAATTCTCTACTTGTCATTTCCCTAGAGTTCACATCTATTGAGAATACTCCAGTCTAACGTCTATTATTTACCGTCTAAAGTGGCGGTTGATGATGTCTGCTCTGACATTGAGCCCCTCGTCCCGGAATGGCCCCTCTAGAACAGGATCATCCTCCTCATCTCTGAGGAGGTTTCGGTGCGCCGGGACACCCTGCAGCATCCCAGCCCGCTGTGCAATATTATGCAGGACACTACTGGCTATAACGATCTTAGCCACCTTCTTTGGGTTGTACTGGAGGGCTCCTCCCGACCTGTCCAGGCACCTGAACCTCATCTTCAGGAGCCCGAACATTAGTTCATCCACCGCCCTGGTTCTCTTATGAGCCCTATTGTAGCGCTCCTCAGACACATCAGTCGGGCTACGCAAGGGGGTAATAAGCCAAGGCCGGCTCATGTACCCAGAATCACCTATAAATTATGAACAGAACATAATTCAAAATGAATCCTCAAAATAGTATTTGGAGTCCAATAAAAGTTTTTGTACACGATAATCCACTAACAAATGTTTATTTTTTAAAAGAATAATCTAGTTCAATATTATTCTCTATCTTCCCATTTCAGCTAAGACATGCTACATATGCGTATTTCTCCTAAACCAGACCTTGTGTAAAATGGCAACTAAATGGTTACATTGCATTCTCTATCTGAGCATTTAAGGTAAGACATGCTACATATCTGCATTGAACTAAAACTAGATATTAGCGGAAAGAGACAATGACATGGTTAAATTGCATTAGCTAATATCTTCCCATTTCATCTAAGACATGCTACATATGCGTATTTCTCCTAAACCAGACCTTGTGTAAAATGGCAACTAAATGGTTACATTGCATTCTCTATCTGAGCATTTAAGGTAAGACATGCTACATATCTGCATTGAACTAAAATTAGACATTAGCGGAAAGAGACAATGACATGGTTAAATTGCATTAGCTAATATCTTCCCATTTCATCTAAGACATGCTACATATGAGTATTTCTCCTAAACCAGGCCTTGTGTAAAATGGCAACTAAATGGTTACATTGCATTCTCTATCTGAGCATTTAAGGTAAGACATGCTACATATCTGCATTGAACTAAAATTAGACATTAGCGGAAAGAGACAATGACATGGTTAAATTGCATTAGCTAATATCTTCCCATTTCAGCTAAGACATGCTACATATGCGTATTTCTCCTAAACCAGACCTTGTGTAAAATGGCAACTAAATGGTTACATTGCATTCTCTATCTGAGCATTTAAGGTAAGACATGCTACATATCTGCATTGAACTAAAACTAGACATTTGCGGAAATATAAAAAAATGGTTAAATTGCATCCTATAGCTGAACATTACGCTAACATTTTAAAACTACAGTGGCAATTGTCAAACTAATTAACCATGTTGTGCACAAATACTCACCAACGAGATAACCAGGGGGCATTTGTCTTTCCTCAAACGGTCTCCACAGGGACGACTGAGCGAGGATGCGGGCATCATGACAAGCTCCTCCAAAATTCGCACACACGTGCATAATCCTCATCTGTGCGTAACAAACATACTGCACGTTGAGGCTAAGAAAATGTTTGCGATTTCTGAAGGGCAAGTCATCAATTGGAGCACGCAGCGCAATGTGGGTACAATCTATGGCTCCCAAGACATTGGGCAATTGAGCAATAGCAAAGAATTCCCGCTTCAGGCGCCTCCAATCACCATCATTCTGTGGGAATCCTATGTATTGCTTACTGATACGTACCATGGCGTCCAGAAAGTTATCAAACACCACAGAGAATGTACCTTGAGACAGGCCATGCATGTACATTTCTCCGGATTGAAAACTCCCGGAGGCCATGACGTATAGACAACTTAGCATCTTACTCATGGCGGGAACAGCAGTCCTTATTCTTATACGTGGCTCCAAATGAGGTTTAAGAAGATCGTAAAGGCCAATGAGCTGTTCGCGATTGAGCCGATACTTATCATAAACCTCAAAGTCGCTCATGTTTTCCAAGGTGGGTCTCACCCTGTAGACACGAGGACCTCGAACCAGACGACCCCTTCGTCTCAGTCTGAGCCACCGAGGCTGCCTGATTCAATCAACAGCTAGTTCGCCAATAGCAGCACCAGCAGCGTCTACCATGTCATCGTCATCCATCTTTCAGAACAGCGTAACAAGGTAAGCACTTGATCTGATGTGGATCACAAGTGATGCTTTGGCCATGTTGTTTGGGGGATTTATAGTACAATTAGTCCAATGGTAGTGACTTTGTAATGATTGCTAATTGTATTCACTTGTTTGTATGTGAGCGGCGCGAATGCTTTCACAGTGGGCGTTTTTTTTTGTTTGCTGAAATGTTGTTTTCCCCCAATGAATCTCAATGTGAAAGTGTCAAATATCACACATACAGTGCATGTTTGTAATGTTTGATCATATGCGTAATCAATATTTCTTAAACGCGATCTTATAGTAACAAACACACGTCCAGGCTAACATGAATGAAAGTGCATAGTTGTGTATAATGTGCATCGAATGTGATCGATCAATGTTGCTGCAACATTGTTTGTAAACGATAAAGTAACATCTGCCATCTGTAGTATTGTATATATAAGTGATTGCCGAGCTGTCAATATTGTATGCGTCCCATTCAAATCTCAATAATACTGAATAACTTCCGGCTGTCATCTGTAGTATTGTATATATAAGTGATTGCCGAGCTGTCAATATTGTATGCGTCCCATTAAAATGGCACTAATACTGAATAACTTCCGGATGTCATCTGTAGTATTGTATATATAAGTGATTGCCGAGCTGTCAATATTGTATGCGTCCCTTTAAAATCGCAATAATAATTCAGAACTTCCCGTCTGCCATCTGTAGTATTGTATATATAAGTGATTGCCGAGCTGTCAATATTGTATGCGTCCCATTCAAATCTCAATAATACTGAATAACTTCCGGCTGTCATTTGTAGTATTGTATATATAAGTGATTGCCGAGCTGTCAATATTGTATGCGTCCCATTCAAATCTCAATAATACTGAATAACCTCCGGCTGTCATCTGTAGTATTGTATATACCGTATATAAGTGATTGCCGAGCAGTCAATATTGTGTGCGTCCCTTTCAAATCGCACTAATACTGAATAACTTCCGGCTGTCATCTATAGTATTGTATATATAAGTGATTGCCGAGCAGTCAATATTGTGTGCGTCCCTTTCAAATGGCACTAATACTGAATAACTTCCGGCTGTCATCTGTAGTATTGTATATATAAGTGATTTGCGATCTGACAATATTTCTTAATTGTCCCATTCAAATCGCCCTAATAATGCTGTTCCAAACTGTTGTTTACGTATATGTTGTATTGTAGTATTGAGTGTTAAAGTTCTGAAAGGGGCGGTACAGTCGTGAATCTGTAATGTGTATGGTTGAATCTTCTAATGACGTCATCATATTATCAACCTGCCTATGTAGTTCTGAAATCCTCATTGTGTTGTTGTATTGTGCTACATTGTTATTGTGTGCTGAATAAAATATAAATGTGTGCTTTGTGGTTGCGTGATGGGTGATGCGTGTTATGTACATGTACGTATATATTGTGATTGTGTCCCACATATGCTGACTTCTATATAGCGGTCTGGCATTGTTGTTCCTTCCCATAAAGTGACATCTGTAATCTGGTGTAATGATGTTCTTCTTGTACGTAATTCCTAATGGTTTATTGTGATGGAATCATGATGTTAAAAGTACAGTAAAATCCATATGTTCTGTTTTATGATTCCTAGAGAGAATGTAATGTGTTTTTCCCACATCATTTGAATGCACATGTATGAGTGAATGTTAAAAGTAATGTATGTGCATCCATGAGTGATTATGTGTTAAGCCTATGTAAATATGCAGTTGCTGCAAGCATATGAGTTGAATAAATGAAATGCAATAATAAAGGTAAATGAGAGGCGTTTCCCATTGTGTAGTGTTTGTGAATCCTGAAATGTTGTAATTTTTTTTGTGTCCGTTTAAATGTGATTTTATTTGTAAAAATGTTTGTTACTAGTGATGTTGATTTGTAGTTGATGTAATATAAAAGTATGAAACAATTTAATGCTGTTGTGAATATTCAATAAGTAAAATCCATAAGTCCACCATAGGGAAATAGTCATTTCTTGATCTATTTGTCATAGCTGGGTCTAACGCAGAAAAGCATGTATTTTTTTCCTATTTCTAGCGCTGGTATTTGGAGTTTTTTTGTCTACGCTATTTGCGTGCGTTAGGGAAATCTGTCTGTCGCGTGCACGAGCACGTCTTCCCCATAGAAGTCAATGGAGGCTCCAAATTTTGGTTATTTTTTTTTTTCTAAGACTGGTTTTCCTCGTAAAGTGAGTGACGTCATGAGCTTGTGTGAAAAAGTAACTAAATCGTGTTCATTTTGTAATAAATAACTTTTTTGTGTATGTAATGTGTTGTATATTGTTTGTATGCATCGATGAGTGTATGTTTGTGATAATCTTATTGGTTAGATGTAGGTATATGAGGGTCTTTTCCCGTGTGTCAATGTAAGTCAATGGCAAAATGGATTTGTGTTGTTTTTTTTCTAACACCCGAGATCTCGCAACTTTGATCCTTTGTATTTTGATGAAAAATTATTAAATCTGAAAAATAAATATAGTGTAGTGTTTGTATGAGTGTAAGTGTACTTTGTGTAATATTTGTTTTGTGATTCGTGGATGTTTATTTTGTCGGTAGATGTTAACTACTGGGTCAGAGCTGTCGGTAGAGATTTGTGCGTTGGGTGATTTTTGAGTGTCGGTAACTAAACTCTAAATACCAGAGTCCGTAAAAAACAAGCGTTAGGAGCCTCTAACGCTGGTTTTGACGGCTACCGCCAAACTCTAAATCTAGGCCTAAGATAGCTACAATGTAATTAATAATTACATTGTAGCTATCTTAGGATTTATATTTATTTTACAGGTAACTTTGTATTTATTTTAGCTAGTTAGAATAGTTATTAAATAGTTATTAACTATTTAATAACTACCTAGCTAAAAGAAATACAAAATTACCTGTAAAATAAATCCTAACCTAAGTTACAATTAAACCTAACACTACACTATCATTAAATTAATTAGATAAATTAACTACAAATAACTACAATTAAATACAATTACATAAACTAACTAAAGTACAAAAAATAAAAAAAAGCTAAGTTACAAAAAATAAAAAAAATAAGTTACAAACATTTTAAAAATATTACAACAATTTTAAGCTACTTACACCTAATCTAAGCCCCCTAATAAAATAACAAAGCCCCCCAAAATAAAAAAATGCCCTACCCTATTCTACATTAAAAAAGTTCAAAGCTCTTTTACCTTACCAGCCCTTAAAAGGGCCTTTTGTGGGGCATGCCCCAAAGAAAACTGCTCTTTTGCCTGTAAAAGAAAAATACAACCCCCCCAACATTAAAACCCACCACCCACATACCCCTAATCTAATCCAAACCCCCCTTAAAATAACCTAACACTAATCCCCTGAAGATCATCCTACCTTGAGTCGTCTTCACTCAGCCGAGCAGCGATGGAACTGAAGAGGAGATCCGGAGCGGCAGAAGTTATCCTCCAAGGGGCGCTGAAGAAATCTTCCATCCGATGAAGTGATCCTCCAGTCGGCGCTGAAGAAGTCTTCCATCCGGGCGATGTCATCTTCCAAGCGGCACTGAAGAAGTCTTCTATCCAAGCGGGGTCTTCAATCTTCAATCTTCATCCCGCCGTTGCGGAACATCCTTCTTTCCCGACGGACTACCGACGAATGAAGGCTCCTTTAAGGGACGTCATCCAAGATGGCGTCCCTTCAATTCCGATTGGCTGATAGGATTCTTTCAGCCAATCGGAATTAAGGTAGGAAAAATCTGATTGGCTGATTGAATCAGCCAATCAGATTCAAGTTCAATCCGATTGGCTGATCCAATCAGCCAATCAGATTGAGCTTGCATTCTATTGGCTGTTCCGATCAGCCAATTGAATAATAGCACAAGCTATTATTCAAACTTAACTTTGTGTCGCTATATAACACCACACAGACAGACCTAAAGGATATACAACGCTTTGGCAGGCTGTTACGACTTAAAGAATATTTTGGCCATACTGGTGACACTGAACAAGATTTTAGAACTGCTAGCAGCTTTGACCCAAGCTCCCATAACTCCTCCATCATGACATACACTAAATACCTGACAAATTTATCACAAGATAAACAGAAGATTTGGAGACCACATGATAATCTCTCCAAAGAGGAAAGAAGTGCGCTTAAATCTCTGAAAGAAGATACTACAATAGTGATATGTCCGGCCGACAAAGGCGGGGCGGTCGTGGTGATGGATTTATTGAATTATAAACAAGGGATCAATCGCCAATTGATGGATGAAGGAACATACCAGAAGTTGGAGACTGACCCTACAATGGCACTTAAAAGAGAAATTGATGTGATGATTTGCAGATGGAGACAAGAGGGACTCCTTACTGAACAAGAAGTCAAGTTCCTACAGAAGGATTTTCCTATTATTCTGATTATGTATACATTGCCAAAAATACATAAGGACCTAAAGCAACCTCCAGGTCGGCCGATTGTTTCGGCCCGTGGATCCCTTCTCCAACCGTTGGCCATATTTGTTGATCATTTCCTTCAACCATCAGTGAAAAGAATGAGATCATACATACAGGACTCAACATCATTTATACAGAAGATCACAAGCTTGAAGGGTATTACTGAATCAGATCTCTTGGTCACCATGGACGTCTCTAGTCTTTATACTGTAATTCCACACGCAGTGGGAATTGTGGCAGTAGCTAATGCTTTAAGACTCACACCTTATATTGGTCCTCCTGAGCATGTCTTAATAGAGCTGCTTTCTATATGCTTGGAACGGAACTATTTTCTTTTTGATGATACATTTTTTCTTCAAATTGCAGGTACAGCGATGGGGTCGAATGTGGCCCCATCGCTGGCTAATCTATACATGGCGGAATACGAGACAACCCAGATGAGAGTGTTTGATAACACATCTATAAAATTTTATTGTCGATATATCGACGATCTGTTTTTGGTTTGGCAGGGCAACGAACAGTCTCTTGAGGAATGGGTTCATACCCTTAACAGCCTGGACAGTACCATCAGGTTTCAATTTGTGGCCAGTAATGCCACTGTGGATTACCTAGATGTCAGAGTATTCAAATCCTCAGGCGGTATTGGCACTACGTTGTTCCGGAAATACACAGATAGGAACACGATCCTACATGCAAAAAGTTGCCATCAGCCATCTCTGATCAAGAACATACCTAAGGCCCAATTTCAAAGGGTGATACATAATAACACCGATCCGGAACGTTGTCATGAACAACTGACTGAGATGATAGACAGATTTGTCCAAAGAGGATATAAGAAGAACGAATTGATGAAAATGTGTGATCAGGTGGTCCAGGAGACAGGGAAGAATAAAACTGAGGGTGTAAGCAAAAAACAACTCACCTTTGTGACTACTTATTCCCCTGACCAATATCGGATCTCTAGGGCCGTCAAAGAGGAATGGAAGCTGATTGAAAAAGATGCCACTTTACCATTCACAAGATGGGAAGCACCACGTCTGGCATATCGCAGAGGAAGAAGTCTTAGGGATTCCCTCATGAAGACGGATATCTCGCCTCTAACTGATAAACAGACATGGCTGAAGAAAAAGAATGGGTGCTTCAAGTGTCTTGGTTGTGTTACGTGCAACAATATGCACGCGGGTAACTCCTTTCAGTATCCAGAAAAGAAGAAGAAATATATGATTAACCATTTCCTAACCTGTACCACTACCTATGTTATATACCTCTTGAACTGCCCATGTGGTATGTTCTACATTGGCAAGAACACAGACGATGCCAGGACGAGGATGGCGAACCACCGGTCGAGCATTAGAGCAGCCCTAAAGAATGGTAAGGCCGACCAACCGGTGGCTCGACATTTCCTCGAGAAAAAACATACTGTGACTGATTTGAGATACTGAATACCCATACGGGATGGCAAGCATACTTGGGTTAATTATGACCGTAGTGAATACCATCCTAATGCCGAGTGGGAGTCCTATGGAAAACAAATTTGATTAGAGTACATGATTGCATTCTGTATGGGGCTTTATGCACCACTCTAGCCTAACGAGAGTACTTGTGCTACGGATGGCTTTTTTCCTTTTTTTCTCCTTTTTTTCTCCTCTTTTTTCTCCTTTTTTCCTTTTTTCTCCTGTTTTCGTTTTTTTTTTTTCACTTTTCTCTTTTATTCTCCTTGGTTCTTTTTCTTTTGTTCTCCTTTGTTTTTTTCCTCCTTTTTTCTTCTTTTTCCCTGTTCCTCCTCCCCCCTTTCCCTCACTCTTTTTTTCCCCCTGTTTTTCCCTTCTCCCCTTTCCCTCCCCCCCTTTCCCTCCCCCCCTTTCCCTTCCCCCCTCTCCCCCCTCCCCCCTCCCCCCCCTCTTCCCTTCCCCCCCTCTTCCCTTCCCCCCTTTTCCCTTTTGTCTTTTGGATCTGGTCTTCTTAGTTTTGGATATTACTATGATGGCTCTATTTATAATTTATGAGCCGGTAATTTAGGAGTTCTGCAAGGAGTCATAATTGTTTTTAAACATTTTTAGTTACACAATCACTTTTAGGTACACACTAGTGCACTATCATATAATTTTTATTACATGCCCTTTTCAAATTCTGCGGACACCCTTATGAGGAGCTGTGGGATCCTATACATATAAATGTTTTATTTTTTATTTTTTAGTTTTATAGTGGTTGTTTCTGTCAATTACCAGAGACTGGCCTATCTTCATTTTTCTCTTTTCTTTTCTTTTTTTTTTTCTTTTTTTTTTTCTCTTAGTGTAGGTAGGGTGGGATAGATGGAATATTTGAACAATTTGGTGTTTTCTTCCCTTTTTGCTTGTAATGCCATAGGGTATATAAAATTTGGTATTGGTTTTTTAGGGGATTTGTGTCCTTGATTAATTAATTTTTATAATAATCTTTTAGGATTTTCTTTAACATTTTTTGATTGACGTTACACGATATCTGAGTTAGCTGGCTTTTTATTCTAGTTACCTGATTGTTTATTTATTTATCTTTTAGTGTATGACTAGTATCATTTTCTAAGATGCATATTGCGGTGGATGAGGTTTGAT